>NW_022987224.1:1336688-1354117 GCF_010094035.1 Trematosphaeria pertusa | reverse complement strand
TGAGGGCTGGGTCCGCGGTCTCCACTGCTGTGAGCGCCCCTGGAACACCTAGCTGGGTAAGTCGGCTGCAGGCAGCACTGTCTCCACGAGCTGTAAGGATAAGGGGTGCTAGCAGGGTAGGTTGGGTCAAATTCAGCTATCCAAAGGTGAGGAGTAGAAGGCTGCTCCGAGAGGCTCTATATACAGAGGTGCCGAGCGCCAAGGCGCTAGGCTAGGTCACGTGGTAAGATCACGTGACCCGAGGTCATGTGACCTGAGGTAAATCCCAAACCAGACCGTCACAAGTAGTATAGAAGAAAAAAGTAAAGATCTTAAGTAAAGTAATATAGTAAAGTTAAGAAGAATAAGTAGTTAGAGTATAGTAATATAATATATTAGTCTAGAACTAATATATTAAACTATAGAATTAATAATATATATTAACGTCTATTAGCTTCTTCTCTAGAAAGAAAGAGTAGAGTATATTATAAGAATTATAACGTAACTTCTTAGTAAATAGTAGACGCTTTCTAATACTACTTATCTAAATATAATATTTTTTTTCTTCTTATATAGAAAGCTCTTACGTGCTAAAGTCTAGATCTTACTATAGCTAGGTATAAAGCGCTTAGAAGTTACTACTAAAAAAGCGCGCTATAGACTAGAGTTTAAGATCTTACTAAGTATAAAGTAGACTATTATAAAAAGCTTATAGATAAGATAGAGAAGTAAATAATATAGTAGAAAAAGTATAGAAAAGTAAAGCTACTAAAGTTTATAAGTATAGTAGATAGAGTAGAAAAGAGTAGAGAAGTAATAAAGAAAACCTCTAGAGAGAAAAATACTAATTTATTATCTATAAGTATTACCTAGAGTAATTAGTAGTTAGTCTATCTAGTAACGTACTACTAGAAGATAAATAAACGCTTCTTTACTAATATTATAAGTAATAAATAATCTATAAACCTATACTACTCTTTACTCTTACTCTCTAGTAACTATAGTTCTAAATTTATAGAACTCTTAGAATAATAGTTCTCTCTCTAATCTAATATTATATAATATAGTAGAGAAGTTTAATTATAAATATAGCTAGAGTTTTATCTCTAGAAAAAGACGCTAGTAATACTAATATAGAATAATAAGTAATATCTAGTTTTAAAGCTACTAGAGTTTAGAAGTACTCTACTTATATCTAGGCTATTTACTTATAGATAAGTATACTCTCTCTAACTCTAATAAAACTATACTAGAAGGCTTATAGATACTTCTAGAGAAAGAAAAGAAAAGAAGATATATATAATAGTCTAAGTCTATAGTAGTTATTCTTAGCTAAAGGTCTTAGTAAGCTACTCTAAATAATATAACTCTAGAGTAGTCTACTCTCTATTTAAGTATTCTACTAGAGCTCTTATAGCTTCTTATTAAATTTATCTATATTCTACCTATACTTACTTTTAGAGCTCTATCTTTTATACTATAAGAAACTACTTCTAGACTAAACTAAATCTAAAAATCTATATAAATCTAAGTATAAAAAGAAGAATAGATAAGTTTATATAGACTTAAGTATATATAGTCTAGTAGTTTTAAAAGGTATAATAATACTATAAGTATTATAATAATAAATTTAGCTATAAATAGATTACTAGATAGAAGTAGTTAAGATTAGTATATAAGTAGATTATAGTACTAATTTTACTAATTAGTAATAGAATTTTATTATAAGCTATTTTCTTAACTAAAACTAAGGCTTACTTTTAGTAAGAGAAGATAAAAGGTATACTTTAGACTAGAGTCTTTAGTAATAAAGAGGTAGACGTAGTAATACTATAGAAGCTTAAGTTATAGTAGTAATTTAATAAATAAAGTAATAACTATAAGAAGCTATAAGAAGTAAGCTTCTTCTAGTTATATATAGATACTTTCTTAGCGTAATCTAGAGCTAAGATCTAGCTTTCTTAGATTTCTTAGATTAGAGCCTAATCTATAGATTAGGTTCTAATTTATCTAATTTATCTAATTTATATTATATAACTCTAATTATTTCTATAACTTTATATATAATTCTCTATCTTATAATTTTAGACTTAGCTTACTATTCTTTCTATTCTAGCTAGCTAACTCTATTACTAATTCTATAATTATAATATCTACCTCTTTTTCTAAAGCGTTATTCTAAAGCTCTATCTTATTTCTAGATATAGTATTTTATTATTCTATACTATTCTTATATAAGAGTAGTACTACTTATAGTTCTATAGTATTATATTCTCTTTTTTCTTTCTATTCTTACTATACTACCTACGTATACTAAGTTCTTAATAGTTTACTATTATTATTACGCTAACCTTATTCTACGTATAAGTATAGATATATCTAATAATCTCTATAGTACGTATTATTTTTATAACCTATATTATATTATAGAGGTATTCTCTAGTTATTATTCTAAGTATCTAGTAAAGAACTAGTTCTATAATAAGATACTAGATTAGAAAAAGGTAGAGAAGCTAGATTAGCTAGTAGCTAATCTACGTTCTTAGTAGTCTAAAGCTAGTCTTAAGGTAGAGCGCCTTACTAAGACTTAGTAGGTAGAGCTAGATTATCTACGTATCTAGAAGGCGTCTCTACGCGCCTAGAAGGCGTTTCTATATAAATTCTAGTAGTCTATAGATATACGTAGTAAGCGTATATAAAAGTAGCTAGAGCTAGTATAGCGTTATTATAACGTACTACTTTTAAAAAACCTAGCTAATATTAAGAAGTTAGAGTAGTTAGAGTATAAGATATAGTAACTCTTACTACTATAATCTTTTATTTCTCTAGTTAATCTCTTCTAGTTATTTAACTAGAGTTACCTAGAAGTTTCTAGTTTTTAGTCTTCTAATATTAGTAGTAATAGTACTACTAGTAAAACTTCTTAAGTTTTTTAGAGTAGTTTCTAAGGTTTTTTAAGAGTTTCTAAGTATCTTTCTCTAGTAGGTATCTCTTCTATCTTACTTAGTATTTCTATTAACCTTATATATGTTTTCTATCTAGTATCTCTTTAATCTTAAAGTTCTAGTCTAGTTCTATCTTAGTTTATTTATTAAGTAGTACGTTATTAAGCGCTAGCTTAAGTTTAGATTTATAGAATATAGAATATATTTATATTATTAGTAGTAGCTTTAGCCTAAAGTTAATAAGTCTAAGCTATTTATTAACTTTAAAAGGCCTAATTTATAGATAGTTAAGTTTCTTACTAGGTTATTTAGTACGTAAGTTTTTTTATAAAATAAAAACTTTACTTTTCTTCTTAAAGGTTAGTCTCTTAACTCTTTTTTTATTTACTTATTAAGTTATTTTCTCTACTATTTTCTATAGTTTATTATAGATTATTCTTATCTAGTATTTTTTTTTCTTTATTTTTAGAGAGATTATAGCTATATATACTAGAGATTTATATATTCTAGTTTTATAGCTATAATATATCTAGTAGAAAGTTATTTTTATTATTCTCTATTTTACTATATTATATACTAGTTATTCTATTTTTAATTAACGTAGTTTCTTAGATATTCTTCTAGAGTTTAATTTATTCTTTTTATCTAGCTATTAGTCTATAGATAAAAGCTAGTTAATATTTAGTTACTTATCTCTATTTAGCTAAGTAACGCGTTCTAGAACTTAAATATAAATAGTTTATCTCTATCTATTATAACTTATTCTAGTATTCTATACTAGCTAAATAGTTATTAGCTTACTTTATAAGCTAGTTCTTTAGCTTTAGAAGTTTTACTAGTTAGATAGAAGTATACGTATTTAGTAAATTAGTTTATAATTACTAGAATAGTATTATACTTTCTTTATAATACTAGTTTAACTAACTAGAGTAGCTTAGTAATAAAGTTTATAGTAACGTGTTACTATAGTACTATAGATAGTTCTAGAGGTTATAGTAATCTATAGAGTTAGTATCTAGTTATTTTATTTTACTAGTATTCTATATACTCTTATACTATTCTTATAATCTTTTTCTTTATTATAAGAAATCTATATTCTTAACGTAACCTCTTAAAAGTACGTTTAATTTTCTAGTATCTATACGTTATAGTACTATAGAATTTCTAAATAAATTTTATCTATAATATTTCTAGTACCTCTTACTATTTTTACGTATTAGATAGTTTTAGCTTATTATTCTACTAGTTCTAGATTTTTATAACCTAGCTAATCTATAGTCTATTATATTCTAGAGTTTTATCTAGTCTTATATAAAGTATAGTTTTATATTTTTTCTTTATAATATTTATATAGTTAGCTCTATAGCTAAGTATATTTACTACTTTATTTTTAGTACTCTTCTAGTATTAGATTATAAAGTCTAGTATAGCTAGTATTTCTACCTACCTAATTTATTATTAGTTTAGTATTTTTGTTATTATAAACGCTATAAGGTTCTTATAGTTTAATACTATATTAATAGAGTACTTAGTGTCTACTAAGTATATTTTCTAATTATTTATTACTACTATAATAGCTATAAGTTTCTTATTATATATATTATAGTTAAGTTCTAGTACTAAAAACTTTCTTAAATAGAAAAAGTATAGCTAGTACTTACTATTTTCTTTAGATTAGCTAAAATATACCTCTAGAGCTTAGTCTAATATATTTATTTTAATCTATATTAGTTTATTTTTATTAAATATTTATAGTAGTAGTACTATAGTAAACGTTTATTTTAGTATATTAAATACTTATTATAATATATCTTTCTATCTAAACTCTTATTTCTTTTTAGTAATTTCTATAAGAGATATTATAATTTATAAATACTCTTAGATAAACTTCTAGTAGTAGTTAGTAAATTCTAGAAAAAATTATACTTTCTTTATTATTTAGAGTACTAGCTAGTCTAGAATTATCTAAATCTTATCTATTTCTATCTAAATTCTCTTTTAGGTTAAGTAGAATTCTAAGTAGCTAGTCTCTATATAGTAAAACTTACTTTTATTAGAAGCTATTAGAAGTCTATACTCTCTAAACTTCTATAGTATTTTCTATACGTAGTTCTTATATTCTTCTAGTACTCTTTTTAAATATATAAGTATATTATTTAGATAGACTATTATAAACCTCTTTATATACTTATATAGAGCTATATTAATTATACTTTAGAATATTACTAGTATATTAGTAAGTCTAAATAGTATAACTAGATATTTATATAAACTTTCTTTTATTCTAAAAGTTATCTTCTACTTATATTCTTTTTTTTATTTATATTTAGTAGTATTTCTCTTAGATATTAAATTTTATAAACTACTATACTTCTATAAGCTAGTCTATAAGTTCTAAGATTATAGATAGTAGATAGTAATTCTTTTAAGTTATCTAGTTAAGTTATTAGTAGTTAATATATAGCCTTAACTATTTATTCTTCTTTAGTATAGATAGTACTAGTAAGGCTATTAGACTTTAACTCTTTTAGATATATTTTTTACGTAGAAGTTTTTCTAGATATCTTTAGAGTTTCTTTTTTTACTTATAGCTAAGTAGGTATATTAGCTCTAGTTTTAGCGTAGCTTTATTTTTTATAGATATTTTATAGTTCTATAGTTTATATTTAGGTAGAATACTATTATTCTATTTATTAAATAATAACGTAAACTTCTTATAGTTCTTCTTAACTTTCTAAGGTAGTTACTTTATATTAGATTATAGCTTTTATATCTATATAATGCTAACGTCTTAAGATTATCTTTTTATATATTTTATTAAACCTATAGAAGATATTCTTCTAATCTTTACCTCTAGCTCTTAGTAAGCTCTTAGGTAGCGTCTTACTCTAGTCTTCTATACTACTTTAGACCTTCTCTAGAGTTTTAGCCTAATCTAACTAATATTAGAGTTATATTTTTATAGCTAATCTAGCTCTAGAAGTACGTTTATATTTTCTAGTTTTATAATATTATAGAATTATTATTTCTATATTCTCTAGATATTTAATATCTATATCTTAGTTTCTAAGTAAATCTATTTTTAGCTAAAAGTAAGTAGCTAGTTATTTATAAGTTATACTTAGTATAGCTATTATTTCTTTTAAAATAGTATATTCTATAGTTTTACTAGACTAGCTAAAATATATATTCTTACTACTCTACTATTTATATAGGCTATAAGTTTCTCTTTTTTTAATATAGTCTTAATATATAGCGTTCTAGGTTTTAGAGTAATAATTTTACCTATAGTCTAACTAGAGCTCTTCTAGAATAAATCTCTTTCTTAGAAGTCTACTAGTTTTTTAACTTTAAGAAAGTAGCTAGTACTAATTCTTATTTCTTTTCTACTATATATACTAGATATTATTCTAGTAAGTATATAGTCTAGTAGAGTTATATATATTTATTTTTAGCTTTTTAACTATAATATAGGTATCTCTATTCTAGAAAATACTATCTATAGTTAAGTATATAGTAGTTAGAGTAGCTAGCTACCTATTCTATAGTTTAATATTATTTTCTATAGTATTAGTAGCTAATAGCATACTAGTTCTAAGGTTTAGCATAGTATACCTTACTATAGACCTTCTTAACTAGTTCTAGTATTACTATTTAGCTAGCTTTCTTTTTAGAACGTAGGTTTATATACGTAGCTACCTAAATCTCTTTACTATCTAGTCTCTAGTTACTAGTAGCTATCTTAACTACTATCTTTTCTTCTCTACTATAGACTACTAAGAAGTAGGTCTAATAGATATAGTTATATTCTAGATAGTCTCTCTTATATAGCTAATATAGCTTCTACTATAAATATAGTTTAATTTTCTAGTTATATAAAAATAGTCTAGAAAGTTTTTTTTTCTAAGATAGTTTAGTTAAGTATATTTTATAGAAGAGATTCTAGTACCTATCTTTTTCTATATACCTTAGTTACTATTACTTAGCTTTTCTAGTCTTAGAATAGTTTATAAAGAAGCTCTAGTATATCTTCTAAATATATAAGTATACTTCTTTATCTATAAGATATTCTACTAATCTAGCTACTTTTTTAAAAGTATCTAATATCTTCTAGAATTTCTTATTAGTAAATAGTATATTCTAGTATATATATTAATAGTTTTATATATTATAGAATTCTATATATATCTAGTATTATTATATATTAATATATTATTAGATTATATTTAGAGTAAGGTATTTTATATATATAAAGTATTCTAGTATAATAGTCTAGACTCTAGTTAGATACTATTCTATATTAGTCTTATCTTTCTAGTATATTTTATAGCTATTATTATAGTATACTATCTATATAAGACTATTATAGTTTATCTAGATTATCTTAACTATTTTCTTCTTCTTTAGGTATTTCTACGTAAAGTATTCTTTCTTACTATAAACTAAGTATAGTTCTTTTTTAAAGTACTATATCTTTTCTTTATTTCTTAGAGTTTATTTTTCTTTCTATAGAGTTTTAACCTAGTCTAGGTCTATAGAGTCTTCTTAGAATATAGTCTATAGACGCCTAGTTCTAATTATTAGTACTATAGAGTAATCTTTACTTTACTAATATTCTAGATTTTATTTATACTATTAGTTATTAATCTTTAGTACTATCTCTATAGTATTACTTAGGTTCTCTAGTTATTTAGCGTATATAATATTACTCTTAACTAACTCTTTTAATCTCTTATAGAAGAGTTCTACTAGTATAAAGTTATTCTAGTCTAGATAAGCGTTTAGCTATTTAAACGTTACTACGTATTAGAATACTAATCTAGTTTAGCGTAGTTAGAATAGCTTCTTCTAAGCTATTTTATATATATTAACCTTTCTAAATATTTCTCTAAGGTATTTTATAAACCTAGTTTAGCTTTTAAAGATTTTATTTATAGACTACTATATTCTCTTTATATTACTTTTATTTTCTAGCTAGTCTAATATATAGAGTTTAGTCTACGTAAAAGCTTTTTCTTTTATATTTATTATAGCTTCTAGAATCTTATTCTTATTCTATAGAAATACTATAGCGTTATATTATAGATAGAGCTTTATAGCTACTAGAAATATATTAAAGTTTTCTCTCTTACTATTAAAGCGTTAGAGTAGAGTAATCTTAGCCTAAGCCTAGCGCTTTACTATAGCTAATTTCTCTACCTATTAGATATCTATTTTCTAGAGTACTATAATAATCTATTAAAGTTCTATAATCTATTCTTCTATAGTTAGCTTTCTAGTCTAGACTTTTTCTTATAGAGTTTTAACTATTAATATAGTTATTCTACTCTTTAATATTAGGTAGTTATTTTATTATAAGCTATTCTTTTAACTAAGACTAAGGCTTACTTTTAGTAAGAGAAGGTAAGAGATATACTTTAGACTAGAGTCTTTAGTAATAAAGAGATAAATATAGTAATACTATAGAAGCTTAAGTTATAGTAGTAATTTAATAAATAAAGTAATAACTATAAGAAGCTATAAGAAGTAAGCTTCTTCTAGTTATATATAGATACTCTCTTAGCGTAATCTAGAGCTAAGATCTAGCTCTCTTAGATCTCTTAAATTAGAGCCTAATTTATAAATTAGGTTCTAATTCGCCTAATCCGTCTAATCTACATTACGTAACTCTAATTATTTCTGTAACTTTACACGTAATCCCCTATCTCGTAATTTCGGGCTTAGCTTGCCGTTCTCTCTGTCCTGGCTAGCTAACCCTGTTACCGATCCTGCGATCGTAACAAATTTCCTTTAACTGTAGAGAGTAACGTAGCTAAAGAAAACTATAGTGTAATAGACGTTAAGTTATGCAACGGACGTTAAGTTAAGCAACAGAGTATTAGATTATTAAGAGAACGGTTACTACGCGGCTGCTAGAAACGAAGAATACTGTACTAGATAGCATAGTAATCTTAAAACGTAGCTTTAGTAGAGGTACATACAGCTTAATAAAGCGTAGGTAGAGGCTGCGCATGCGGAAGCTGTACGTATAGGGCTACTAATAGAGCCCCTAGCAGCAACGCCCCGAACTTGCTAGTTAATTTAAAAACCTTAGCTAGCGAGACGTAGATGTAGCGCAAAGCTGCAAGAAAGCAAAAGCAGGGTAAGAAGGCTAACTTAGAGAATGCGAAGAAGAAAGTTCTAGTTTAATAGCTAACGTGCGCGTACTAGACGTAAGCGTAGTAGATAGAGTTAGACTAGTAAGTAAATAAGAAGATATGTCTAGATTCTATTACATTCTATTCTACTATTGTTCTATTATATTCTATCTACTATTATCTTAATTAAATATATAGTATAGTAATACAGACTCTAATATAGAAAGAAACCTATTACCTAGTATTATATACCTAAGCCTCTCGTTCTTATAATAGTTTATTACTCGCCCTGCTATAACTCTTCTAGTCTAAGTCTACCTATCTCTCTTCTAGTCTAAGCCTACCTATCCCTCTTCTAGTCTAAGCCTACCTATCCCTCTTCTAGTCTAAGCCTACCTATCTCTCTACTATTTCTTAGCTAAGCCTTCTATTCTTATAAAGTCTATTACTTACCCTACTACAGCTTCCCTAGTCTAATCTCTAACTGTTCTTCTCCTACTACCGATGCTAACGTCGACCCTACTGTTAACTCTAACCCTAGCCCTGGCCCTGGCCCTGGCCCTAGCCCTGCTGCTGTCCCTGCTGCTGTCCCTGCTGCTATCTCTACTATCTCTGCTATCTCTGCTATAGCGGAGGCAGAGGCCTCTACGTTAGATTGTAAGAATTCTACCTACTATACTAGTTATAAGACCTCTACGTTATATGTATATTGTCTAGAAGAATTAGATTATACTAGAAATTTAGGCCTAGTTACTTCTACGCTAGGTATTACTCTGCTACTCTATAGTAACTATATTCGTAAGTATATATAAGAGTGTATTAAATACACATAGTACTAAATTCTTAAGAAAGCGCTTAGTGTAGTGCGTTCTCGTTGCGCTTTAGGTTTAGGTTTAGGTTTAGTATTAGTGTTAGTGTTTCTATTAGTATTAAGGTTTTTAATAGTAGTTTAGAACGCTAAATACGTATTTAGTAGAGATGTAGTTATATTAATAGTACTTTAGAGATGTAGTAGAAGAGTGTAGCTTCTATAGAAGTTAACGTTTTATACCTTTATTAAGAAGAAGTTAATAGAGCTATAATTTAACACGTAACTTAGCTATATTAGTAATACTAGTTAGTTAACGTACTATTACTCTTTCTAACACCTATATATAGTTTGTCTATAGAATAACTATGCGTTACTTACGTAATAGACGGCCGTCTACTACTACATGTTTGTTTAGTAACTTATATGTATTAACTAACTCTTTATAGAGTTCTTCTAATAGCGTTATAGTTTCTATTAACTACGCTATCTACTCTACGCGATACATCTTTCTTTATATTATTATGTAGCTTGTTACTAAGCCTAAGGTTGCCTTGTTTAGACTATAAACTAGCTTAGAATATCCTTTTCTCTTACGCCTTTAGGCTAGCTTTGCTAGCTGCTTCTCTTCTAGTAGAGTAGATTATTCTATTCTTTACACCTTTTAAACACAGCCTGCGCTGCTAGCTAGAAGCCTGTAACTTCTCTATATTTGCGGTGCTTAGGTAGAGTTCGCGAAGCTGCTTATATTACGTATTATTTTCCCTTCGCCGTACTTCTCTACTACTCTTCTACTATAGCAAACAACGGTTTATATTTATATACGCAGACTTAAGTAGTTAACGTTAGTTGCCTAGTAGGAGTAGACTACAGAAGCGTTTTTAGAACAGACGAGGCAGGTAGAGCAAGGGTAGAGTTAAACGTTAAGAGAAAAGTATGCGGGTACTAGATGCTTCTAGAGTTATAGCTAGGCGAGGCGCTAGTTATATAGAGCTAGAGGGAAGAGTAAAGAATGTATAAGAACTTAATTCTTTATTATTTAAGAATGTTTGTTGTATTAGTATATATAGTTTATTACTAGCTATAGTATATCTATTATAGAGATAACGCGTAATAAGCTACGTAAAAGATGCTATAGTAGTAGAATAAGTAGTAATAATTTATAATAATTAATAGCTGCTAGCGTAGAAAGATTTAATCGTAGAATTATAATTAAGTTTATAGAACGCTAGCGAAACTACGGTTCTTAATTTAGACGAAAAAATTACCTAATTAGAGGCTCTAACATTCTGCTAAAAATTAATTAGGTGCGGTTAGAATTAAGTGCGATTAGGTACAATTAATTAGCTAATAGAACGATAGGAATCTGCACTACTACATAGCTACGGCTAATAAGAGCTCTGCGCAGCCTTTCTAGCTATAGAATATTAAAAGTTCGGAAACTAACCTGCGCTCTAGCTAGCTAGCCCGCGCGCGCCTACTTATAACACGCTCTACGCCGCGCTTACTTAGCTTTGTATAGCTGTTATATATATTTCTAAGTAATTCTAGCGTAATAGGTAGTAATAATACGGCGCTAGTAGGTATTATAGGTGTGCCTACGAGCCTAGAGTTATTTAGAAGTAACTTGCGAAGTAACTACAACTAGATACACTAGTACGCCTAGCCGCGGCTTTATTAGCCGCGTACTTGCTTAATTTTGTATAGCTATTATATATATTTATAAGCAATCTCTACGTAATATATATTAATAATATCGTAATTTCTACGCCTTGCAGCTATCGCAGAGCTACCTATAGCTAGCTTTCTAAAGTTTTAGTGTTTCTTACCAAGAGTACTAGTAGAAGCTTACCCGTATAGACTTAGCGCCTTTCTAATTAGAGAGCTACTTATAAGCCCGCAACCCTTCTACGTGTCTCTCTACCTTGCCTTGCTCTTCTAACGCCTAACTCTACATTCTTAAGTAAAAGTAACAGTTACGTTTTCTTTACTTAAGTATTAGACCTAGACCTTTAGTAGTATGTAGTTAATAGTAGTTCTACCTAGCGCGTATAGACAGGCCTGCCGTATTACGCTACCTACTCTACTAAAAGAAAAGGTACGTATTATAGTACTACCCTTTGTTTATTTGTACTAGAGTCTATTTAAACTTACCTAATACTAGGGGCCTACCGCCTAGCTAATAAAGTCTTTGTTAACAAGACAGCTATAATGCCCGCGAATTAATTCGCTACCTCTCGCCTTGCTAACGCCTTATCGCTCTAATAGTAAGGCGATAGTTAGAATAGGCTCGTCCTTGCCCGTGCCTTAATAAACTCTTCTCGCTACCGCCTTACAAGACTACTATAACAGCTTACGAAAACGACGTGCTTAAGTACAAGCGACTTTTAATGCCTAATATCTATTAAGGCTAAACGCGCGGGCGAGGTAGAACGCTATAAGAGGCCTGCAAGGCGCTATAGCCGCTCTTAGCTAGCTTACGCGCGGGAGGTAGCTAAGCGTAATAATAAAGTTAGTAGAAGGCTGTAAAGAATATATTAGAGTAGTTGTAGTTAGTAGGCTTTACTAAGCTAGGCTTAATATTAATAGAGACTTCTATTGTACGTAAGAATAAGCTACGTAAAATAGATATAAAGCTAGATAAGATCTTAAAGCTAGTAGGCATCTTAGAGACGCTTAGCTAGACTGTTCTAATACTAGAGCAAATGCTACGAAGCTAAAAGAGGTTATAAGGCATAAGTAAGGGCGGAGATACATGCTACCTACGTAATTACTAAACGCGAGACACGTAATACTACTAATACTACTTTATAAACTATTTTTATTATTTATATAGAGTATGGTGTTGTGCTAGAGAAAAGCAACGTAAGCGATACTATAGACATGTAAATAGTATTTAAAGTAAGCTTATATTTTGTCTTCTATTTACTATCTAAGCTAACACCTATTTAACAGTCTTCTCTTTTAGGCAACAGTATTACCTCTAGTTTCTCCTTTAACTGCTTCTAGAAGGTCTATTCTACTGCTACTACTAGTACTAATAATAAGACAATTAATGCCTACACTAGTAGAGATCTGCTACCTTGTACAGCCTCGCATATATAGAAGATTAAGTAACTAGCTTAATCTATTTCGCGATAGTTTATAAGTGTAACTAAAAAGAAGATAGGTCTAAAGGCTTTATTAAGCTATCTAAATTAATAGTACTGCTACGCTTTGCTAGAATATTATTATGCGCAAGAGCTTACAATATACTTAAATTAAGTATAGATAGGTTATTAGTATCTACTTATACTATTTACATGTAAGGCTATAATACCTTTCTTTTAACTCTTAGTTCTCTCTTTATTAATTTTCCTCTCTAATATACCCTGTTTTGTCTAAGCTCTCTAATAAAGAGCTCTCTAACAAACTATAAGACACCTATCTTGCCTTTATAAGAACCTTCTTTTATTCTACTACTTACCTTTTACTTGCTATTGTTTGCATAAATGTTCGCTAGTCTTGTTCTAGTATATTAGTTATAACACTCTTTTACTATTTTCTCTTTAATATAAAAGTGCCTCTTTGCTTATATAATATATTTACTAGAATTTCTATATAATTAATCTATTCTTATTTAATCTAATTTATTAGCATGTAGTATAACTACAAGTCTCTATACGTAAGTCTTATAGCCTCTTTAAGAACTTTGCCTACCTTTCTTATAGTGTAGCATTAGCGTAGAATAGATCTTCTTACTTAGCGGCGCTATGTTTCTTAGCTAGTTACTTTTAATTAAAGGTAAAGTTTAGGTAGCTTATTAACAAACAAACGTAAATAAGTACTTAAGCTCTAGACCTACGTTTATAGTAGCGCGTAAAACTTTGTCCTATTCTATATCTATATCTATATTCGCTTTATGCTTGCTTTACCTTATCCGCCTAGAGCACGAAGTATTTAAGGATTATAGCTAGCTACTCCTTCTTTCTCTTCTCTAAGTTAGTTTTGCGGCTCTAAGGCACAAGACGCTGTAATACTAGTACTAGATTCTAATTTAGAGGCACGATTTTTAACGCTAAGACTAAAGGTAGAAACATGCTTAACTTACAATAATGCTAACGCGCGCTTACGGTTCCTAAAGTAAGGGCTAAAATTAGCGGTCTAGCCTAGAAACTTAGCACGATTTCTAACGTTAAGCCTAATAGTAGAACTTAGTTAGCCTGCAATAATGCGCGCTTCTAATTTCTAATAAGAAGGCTAATAGTGCTAAAGTTATTTGTCTACAACAGCGTAAGGTTCTAGTCTAGAAAGTTTAAAGCGTTAGCCTACGACAACGCGTAGTTCTTGTCTAGAACGCAATTTCTAACACTAAAGCTAATAGTGCTAACATGCGCGACGTTTAACTATTCTCTATTCTAGTCTAGAAACTGCCGCTAACTAAGAGAGTGCGCGTCTGCCTTTTATAGAAGTATTAGTTGTCGTCTTTACCTACCTTGCTCTTAACCTTAACGCTAATTTTACGGCCTGTAACGTTACTACCTACTAGAATACACGAGGTAGGTGTCTTATTATACTTCTAGTACACTATCTCTATATTCTGCGCTAGAAGCTTACCGCCTATAAGAATAGTAAGAGTAGAGTACTTCTCTATATCTAGGTTGCTAAACTTGCTGCTAGCGCGAGTACGTCTAATAGAGATGCTAAAGGTGCCTAAAAGTTTCGCACTATTTAACAAAGAACTACTCTAATTTATTTCTAGTATATAATTAAAATAATTAAGCTCTTCTTCGCCTTTAGGCATTCTTAAGGTACGTATTTCTCTTTTCTTTCTTCCCCTCTTTCTCGAACTTAGGTAATAGCTCCTGTAACTAAGTTACAATCTGCTTCTAGAGTACTTCTTCTTTTTCGTATTCTTTTTAGCTATAATTTAGTTGTTATTACTATCTTTGTAGGTTTAACTTCTAGATAGAGCAGAGTTCTTTTTACGTCTTCTTTTTACGTCTTTTAGAGAGCGGTACGTACCTCCCCTATTACAGCAGCTAGCTCTTAGCTCCTTCTTCGTTAACAGAGCTTTAGCGCTCTAGAGAACAGGTAACAGCGTATAACGGCGTCCTTCTAGATATATAGCAACATAGATAGCTAGGTAGCTAAAGGCCTTAAGAGCACCTTGTAAGGAAGCTATTCGTTAGACCTAAGAGTTAAAGCTTAATGTTATAGCTATTATTAAAGTATTTAGCTTCTATTTTTCTCTCTCTAAAGCTTCTCTCTTTACTACGCTCTTCTATCTTTTAGCATTCTAATATAGACGACGCTTAGTTCCCTTTATTACTCTACTCGTATAATTAGAGCTATAACACGCTATTACTAGAGCGCACCTTTAACACAGAAAAATAAAGCCTTTTACTTCTAGTCTTCTATGTGTATAAGCAGGTAGAAGAGACGCTAGTAGAGTATTAGAAGATAGAGAGGTGCTATAGAGTACGTACGCGGAATATTAAAGACTATAAGATAGAGTTTAAGGCAAGTGTAGATATTACAATATAGTTTATAATATTAAGTTTAGTATTATAGAGTACTATAATAGACTTTGTCTCTTATTATTATCTTGTTATGTTTTATGTTAGCGGGTAGAGAATATAAGAAGGTCTAATAAGAGCTAGCAGAGAAGAAGGTGCTATAGAATATTAGACAGCTAATAGAATTACGTGCGGACGTGTTAAGAGAAAGGCTTAGCGCGTTACAGCTCTACGTTTAATAGATTTTAAGGAACTAGCAACATTCGCTAGCAAGTATCTACAAGCAAGCCGCGCATCGCGTACCTAAGTATCGCAACACTATAACGCGCCCGCTTTGCATGTCTGCGCGAATTCGCTAGCAACGTGTATTACCTTCTAAGCCGCTACACTACTATATTAAGAATACTACACACGACCCTAAGGCTTAGGTTCTAATAACTAATTCTTCTAACTTCTAGTTTTAGAGTTGTATACAGTTTAGACATATAGTAGTAATAAAGGCACTAGATCTTAGCTAGCTAGATACGAATTATACAACTTTAGAGAGAATGTTTAGTAATTAAGTACTAAATAGGTGCTTATACTAGCAGAGGCATTACTGTATATAGATTCTCTACTAACTATTACATACTAGGTTCGTAGAGCAACCTAAGCTTCGTGTTTTAAAGGTAAAGTTATTAGCTATTACTCGCAGAAAGGCTTAGAATTCTAGAATAATTCTTGTTATATTCTAGAAGCTAGAGAACGCTATGCTATACTTTTGCGTCTTTCTACTAGCTAGCGGTAGCGTAGCGATTAATATTATTTCGCTAGATAGTTCTAGAGAAAGATCTATCTCTCTAATTAGTTTAGTAAACCTATCTTCTAGATTATTAGAAAAGAATAGATATGTTATATTTATAGACCTATTCTAATCTAGATATCTATTAGCTAAGTAGTATTATACTACTAATTAGAGAGTAGTAATACGTTATAATAAACTTCTCTCTTATTATCTCTTTATAGTCTACGTAGACTTTATCTACTTCTATCTTTACTAATTCTATATTATACTACTCTAACTATAATATCTTCTATACTATAAATACTTCTATTTTATCTAGATTAAATACTTATCTATATTTCTTCTATTTATTAATATCTATATACTATTATAGCTAGATAAAGAGAAAACTATAAGTATTATTAAAGCTATATAAAAAAAGTATATAAAGCTATATAGTTTCTAAATTCTTAGATTATTTAATAAAGCTAGAGACTTCTTTCTTTTTATAGCTTAGCTACTTTACTTTTTCTTTTTCTAGAATATACTTATAGATTTCTAGATATTTAAAGTACTATATAGATATATTAGATAGCTAGTTATTATTATAATTCTAATCTAGATTAATTAGCTAATTCTAAAAAAGCTACTATAACGCTAATATAAATAGCTACGCTAGTCTAATATATAACTATTTAAGATCTATAACTCTAATAACTATAAGATTATTATTATTTTTAAAAATTAAGTTAGCTAAACTAAGATTATTATAGATAAGTTTAAAAAAACTATAATTATACCTCTTATATACGTACCTAGATACTAGAGATACTAGAATCTTAAATAAGACGTACTTCTTTTTAGCGTTAAATAGCCTAGCTACTAAGTTAGACTATTAGATTAGCTACTTATAGTCTTACCTAATAATGTACTTAAAGTACTCTATTATAGTTAAGAAACCTTAAGTTTAGTTATCTAGAGACTATCTAGTTAGTTCTAATTCTATTTATATTAAATAGAAATAGAAGTAACGTACTTTATAAGTAAACGTGTTATATAAGCAAACGTGTTACCTTCTCTTAGTAATAAAAATTAATAAAAATTAACCTATTTTTCTTAAATAACTAAGCAAAACCTTAATATTTTTCTATAAAGATTTATATATATATTCTCTATAGTAGATTATACCTTATAGTAAAGTTATACTAAGATATATTACGTAATTAAAAAGCTATACGTATTTAACTAACTTTTAAGAAAAAATCTAGTTTTCTTCTAGTAAGTACTATTATATCTCTA
>NW_022987224.1:1258961-1336663 GCF_010094035.1 Trematosphaeria pertusa | reverse complement strand
CTTAAACTATATAGAGCTTATTAACTAATAATATAGTAGCTTTAAGTAGTTATTTAAAAGTAAAGCCTTTTTATAGTATAGTAGAAAAAGATAGAACTATACTAAAATTATCTTAAAATTATTACTTCTAAATATCTAGAAATCTTATAATATATATAAGCTTATAATATATAGCTTTATATAGCTAGATTATTTATATCTATCTATAGTTAGAGAAGAAAACTCTAGAAAGATTTTTTTAAAATTCTATCTCTTATTGCGCTATACCTAGAAAAGCTAGCGGTATAGAAGTTTTCTAGAAACTTTTATTATATTATAGATACTATATACTATAAGTTTTATATATTATTATAGAGATATAATAGTACTTACTAGAAGAAAACTAGATTTTTTCTTAAAAGTTAGTTAAATACGTATAGCTTTTTAATTACGTAATATATCTTAGTGTAACTTTACTATAAGGTGTAATCTACTATAGAGAATATATATATAAATTTTTATAGAAAAATATAAGGGTTTCGCTTAGTTATTTAAGAAAAACGGGTTAATTTTCGTTAATTTTCGTTGCTAAGAGAAGGTAACACGTTTGCTTGTGTAACACGTTTACTTATAAAGTACGTTACTTCTATTTCTATTTAATATAAATAGAATTAGAACTAACTAGATAGTCTCTAGATAACTAAACTTAAGATTTCTTAACTATAATAGAGTACTTTAAGTACGTTATTAGGTAAGACTATAAGTAGCTAATCTAATAGTCTAACTTAGTAGCTAGACTATTTAACGCTAAAAAGAAGTACGTTATATTTAAGATTCTAGTATCTCTAGTATCTAGGTACGTATATAAGAGGTATAATTATAGTTCTTTTAAACTTATCTATAATAATCTTAGTTTAGCTAACTTATTAGAAATATAAGCTTTATAAAGAAAATACTAGTCTAAAAAGTAGAAGATATCTAGCTCTCTATAGTATAGACTAGAAAAAAACTATAACTATAGCTTAGTATTCTAGTTCTAGAACTAATAAGTAGACTATATAAAGTACTTAGAATAGAAGATATTTACCTCTCTAAGATTATAAATTTTATTTAATTCTATAAGTAGCTAGCTATTTAGATAATTTAGGTTATATAGAATAATCTAGATAAGATAGCTTAAGAAAGTAAGTAAGAGAAAGATAATATACTTTCTAGTTTTACTAAAGCTAAGTATTTTAATATTCTATTAGAATATATTAGTAATTAATTATATAATAAATTCTCTAGCTAATTCTATAATTTCTTAGATAATTACTAATAGACTATTTATCTTTATAGCCTTAAGTAAATAGATATTAATAAATTTCTAGAAGATAAGAAGTCTTTTTCTAAGTTAGAACTTAGAATAAGGCTGCTAGAATAGCTATAGAATAAGCTAGTAGAATTTCTTTCTTAGAAAGCTAATAAGCTAATACTAATAAGAGCTTAGAACTATAAGATTAATATTATTCTAGAAAAGAAGCTACTATATTAGAAGAATAGGCTCTTCTCTACTAAGAAATTAAAAGTTATTAGAAAATAGCTAGATAATAATCTAGATAAGAGCTTTATACGTAAATCTTATTTATATTATACTATACCTCTACTTCTAGTAGTAAAACTAGATAAAGAGATATATATCTATTAAGACTATTAAAACCTTAATAACGTAACTATAAAGAACTAATACCTACTTCTATTAATTAAAGAAATACTTAATACTCTATATAATACTAAGGTATATACTAAGCTTAATATTATTACTACGTTTAATAAACTAAGAATTATAGAAGACTATAAATAGAAAATAGTCTTTATTATCTAATTTAGACGTTTTAAATTACTAGTTATACTATTTAGCCTCTATAATACGCTAGCCTTATTCTAGAACTATATTAACTATATACTCTATAATCTTCTAGATTATACGTATACTACGTATCTTAATAATATTCTTATCTACTCTATAAATAAAAAGAAATACTAATAATACGTCTAAGACGTAGTCTAATAGCTTATTAATATAAAGCTCTAAATTAATATTAAGAAGTATAAATTTAAGGTTACTAAAATAAAATACCTTAGTCTTATTATCTCTCTAGAAGAGATTTATATAAATCTAGAGAAGGTCTAGACTATTTATATATAAATAATATCTCTATACCTAAAGAATCTATAGAAGTTTCTTAGCTTCTCTAACTTTTATTAATACTTTATTTAAGACTTTTCTAAGATATATTAACTACTAAATAAGCTACTATATAAAAATACGCTATAAATCTAAATAGTTAAGTATATATAAGTCTTTAAGACTCTAAAGATATTATTTATAATAGCTCTAGTACTAGTAATATATAACTATATAAAAAAGATAATTCTTAAAATAAATACTTCTAACTAGATATTAGAAGGTATACTTTTATAGTATAATAATACTAGCGTACTCTACTCTATTACGTACTTCTTAAGTAAGTATAGTACTATTAAGTATAACTATAAAATCTATAATAAAGAACTTCTCGCTATTATAAAATTCTTAAAGAAGTAGTACTCTAAGTTATAAGAGACTACTAAACTATTTAAAATTATTATAAATTATAAGAATCTTAAATACTTTACTATAATAAAGGTACTTTTCTAGAAATAGGTTTACTAGTCTAAATTTCTCTTATAATTTAACTTTTATATTATATATTATCTAGAAAGTAAAGTAGTTAGACTAGACGCATTAAGTTATATACTAGGTAACTAATCTACTAAGAATAACCTTATAGATAACTACGTTAAAAACTAGATATAAATAATACTACTACCTAAAAGGTTTAATAAGAAGATTCTTATAGAGCTTCTTTAAAATACTCTACTAGAAGTAGTAGTACTTATTCTACTAGCTATAGATAAACTAATTAATAACCTATTATAGACTATATATAAGATATTAGATCTAGTATAGAAAATTATTACTATACTAGAGAACCTATTAGTAAAGCGCTAGCTAAAATATCTTTAAAGTCTTCTCTAGGTTCTAATACTTAACTATAGAGTCTAATAAAACTATATTTAGTATAGAGATTATATATTTATACTACTAAATAATAAACTATATATATAGATCTTATACTATATCTATAATACTAACTCTACTAGCTACTCTAGATAAGTTAAAACTATAGATCTTATCTACTATAATTACTAGTAGCTATAAATCTTCTATAATATTAAGATATATATATAAGTCTACGCTATATACGTAAGAATAAAAGTATATAGACTTTTACTCTAAGACTTTCTAAAACTACTACTAGTTTTATTTTAGATATAGTCTAATATATTAGTTAATTATATTACTCTACTATCTAAGTATATTCTTATAGTAGTCTATTAACTTATAAAAATACGCTATCTTATCTCTATAATAAGAATTAATATAGAGAAGCTAACTAATATATTTATTTTATAAATTTACTTACTTTATAGCTACTTTAATAATATTATTTTTAACTATAGTATATAGTTTATTTCTTAGTTCTAGATATAGCTTTCTATCTACTTAGAAGTTATACTTAAATACTTATCTTTATTCTATCTAGAGATAGATAGATAAATAGAGTAAGTTAATAGCTCTATTAAAGTATATTTCTAGACCTTTATAAACTTCTACTAAGATAACTAGATATAATAGCTACTACTTATAGAGTTTATAATAAATAATATTATATCTAAAACTATAAAAGTATCTCTATTCTTTATAAATTATAGTTTCTATCTAAGACTAAAGGTTAAGCTAGCGTAGCTAGTACTACTAAATCTATCTACTATATAAAAACGTAAGTTCTTTAGAGCTAATAATATAGCTAACTAGTTTAGCTATATTTTATTCTAACTAAAAATACTAGCTATCTAGTCTATTACTTAGTATAAATACTATATAAATAAGAAATATAAAGACATACTATAATTTTTAATAGAAGATTTTATCTATATTAATATATAGAATATAAAGATAAATAAGTCTATAAAAAAAAGATAATAGACTTATAGAGCTATATAATATATTAAAAGTCTATAACTAATTATATATACTAGAACTTCTATTATATATATAAATTTTTCTAGTATTCTATAACTTACTACTTTATCTCTAGTATACCTCTATAAGGCTTCTAGGTTAATAGATAATTAATAAAGTAGAGTTACGTTATCTCTATAGAAGAGTTCTTAAAAAAGAAGATAGAATAAAAAAACTTACTAAGAAGTAGAAGTTTAATATAATACTAGACTACTATAATAAGTAACTAGAACTATAGTATTTTATTAAATAGAAGAACTACGCTATAATATAGTAACTAGTATTAGATTTAAAGAGTTAGAATAATACGCTACTAAGGTTCTATATCTAATATCTAGATAAGCTAGATTTACTATAATAGGTAAAAAGACTATAGATACTAGTTAGTCTAAATTTTTTATTATTTTATAGACTATCTAAGACGTATAGTATACTAGAAGAGAGATACTATTATAGTACTAATCTACCTACTTAGTTATATAACTTTAGCTACCTTAGCGTCTTAGTATAGTAGATATCTACTCTATATCTTTATATCTTTATAGCTTAATATTATATAACTTATTATATATCTTAAATTTTTATTTCTTATTTACTCTATAATAGTAGTATAATTACTATATATAATATTAATCTAATCTACTCTTAGTATATCTTAATTTATAGCTTTATTACTTTTTCTATATTCTTTATAAGCTTATAGCTTAGTAATAGCGTTATTAGAAAGCTTCTAGTATCTATAAGCTTAAATTTCTTTATAATCTTATTAATATACGTATTATAAACTAGCTTAATTATTTAAGCCTCTCTATTTCTAATTACTTATACGTCTAAGAACTACTTTAATATACTTTATTATCGAACTCTCTATATTATCGAACCCCCCACGATTTCTTAGCAACGAAAATCAACGAAAACCAACTCGTTTTTCTTAAATAACTAAGCAAAACCTTAATGTTTTTCTATAACAATTTATATACATATTCTCTATAGTATATTACACCTTATAGTAAAGTTGCACTAAGATATATTACGTAATTAAAAAGCTATACGTATTTAGGTAACTTTTAGAAAAAATTCTAGTTTACTTCTAGTTAGTACTATTATATCTATATAATAATCTCTAAAACTTATAGTATATAGTATCTATAACGTATAAAAGGTTTCTAGAAAACTTCTATAGCGCTAGCCCTTCTAAGTATAGCGTAATAAGAGGTAGAATTTAGAAAACTATCTTCTTTAGAGTTTTCTCTTCTAACTATATATATATATAGTTAATCTAGCTATATAAAGTTATTATTATATAAATTATAGTAGACTTTAACTATATAGAGCATATTACCTAATAATATACTAGCTTTAAGTAGTTATTTAAAAGTAAATATTTTTAGTACTATAGTATAGAAAGATAGAAAGATACTAAAACTATTTTAAAATTATTACTTCTAAATATAGAGAAGGCTTATAGTATATATAATCTTATAATATATAACTTTATATAGCTAGATTATTAATATATATATATAGTTAGAGAAGAAAACTCTAGAAAGACTTTTTTTAAACTTCTATCTCTTATTACGCTATACCTAGAAGATTTAGCGCTATAGAAGTTTTCTAGAAACCTTTAGTATATTATAAATACTATATACTATAAGTTTTAGAAATTATTATAGAGATATAATAGTACTAACTAGAAGTAAACTAGATTTTTTCTAAAAGCTACCTAAATACGTATAGCTTTTTAATTACGTAATATATCTTAGTAGAACTTTACTATAAGGTGTAATATACTATAGAGAATATGTATATATATTTTTTTAGACAAATATTAAGGTTTCGCTTAGTTATTTAAGAAAAACAGGTTAATTTTCGTTAATTTTCGTTGCCAAGAAATCGTGGGGCGTTTGGTAATATAGAGCGTTTAGTAATAAAGAACGTTATCTTAAATTCTTATTTCTTATCTACGTTATAATACTTAGTAAAGAAGCTATCTTTATTAAACTTATATAAGAATATCTATTTAAGTAGAAGTAGCCTCTATAGCTATAAGAAATACTTAATTACTTTTTATATCTTTTTTTTAAGTAGCGTATATATCTTCTAGTAAGCTACGTCTTTAAATAGCTCTCTAAAGAGGTATATATATAAATCTTTCTATTTTTTTAAAAGGTTTAGTAAGTTATCTTAGTATATATAAGACTTTTTTTCTAGAAGAAGAGTAGCTACTATTACTATATATAGAGTTTTATACTCTACTAATTAAGCTTATACTCTAGAAAAGCTTATTTAAAAAAAGACTAGCTATTTCTAATTAGCTAGATTTATATATATATTACTAAGTAGTATATATATTTCTCTACTCTTACTACCTCTAAGCTTACCTAGATTATTAGAATCTTACTCTTATAGTCTATAACTTATATATATAGAATTTTTCTAGTTTTTTTTATTATACGCGCGCTTAGATAGTAGCTCTAATACTTTATCTAAGATGCTAGAAGCTACGTACTTAGGTTAAAAAGTATCTATATCTACTTATTATAGTAGTTAGACTATAGAGCTAGATCTTTATAAGTTTACTTTTCTAGTATTATATATAATATAGAGACTATATAGAATATCTATTCTCTAGCTCTCTACTAGATACTTAGTTAGTAACTCTAGTTTTAGCGTAGACTTAAAGAAAAAGAGTTTTATACGCTTCTTATACTCTATATAAGTTCTTAGTAATCTACTAGCTATACTTATTATTTATATAGTTACTAGAATTATTATTTTCTAATCTAGTAGCTAGCTATCTATCTAATCTAGGTTCTATAATCTAGTACTACTAAGCTTTTACTTAGTTAGCTATTAAATAGTAATAGTACTCTATTACTTATCTAATTTTATAGAGAGTAGCTTTAAGACTACTTCTACGTCTTAGATCTTACTATACTTATAAAGAATAGAAATAATCTTAATTATCTCTTTTTAGAGAATTATATTAATCTTCTTATTTTTATAGAAGAGTATTTTATTAAAGATTATATTTCTTATAATATACTTTATTAGTAAACGCTCTATATTACTAAACGCTATAAAAATACTAAGCCCTCTCTAAAAAGCTACTATCTTAATTATATTACTCTAACTCTAAGCTACTTAAGATAAATCTAGAGAAGCTATCTAACTTATCTATATTATCTTTAACTATCTAGCACGTTTATATATTATACTCTAGCTTACTATAGCGTCTATAGTATTACTAAGCTAGCTAGCTATTACGTACTACTACTTCTTCGCGCTACTTCTTACTTTTATTCTAATTTGTAGCTTCTCTTTAAGCAACTAGCTATAAGCTAGCTTTAATTATAAGAGAATTCTCTTTCTAAATTTACTTTCTTTTATATAAATTACGCTTCTTTTTCTATACGTTAGCTACTTAAAGCTAGGTAACTTTAGACTCTATAAGTACTAGCTAATACGCTATTAGCTTATTACCTTTCTTAAGCTAATTAAGTAACTTAATAATATAAGTTAGTAATAAATTAAAGTACTATATAATCTTTAATTAAATTAGAGTTAATTAAGACCTTACTTTAATAAGATTACTAGGTATTTTATACTTCTAGGTAGTAGTATTAGTAGTAGAGAGTATTAGCATATATAATTAAACTTTAAGCTTTAATACTACTAAATCTAGGTTAAATAGAACTAAGCTAGTACTTCTAAAGTCTACTCTAATATTATTATTTATAATTAACGCGTAAAAAGTTATATAAAACGTAAGTAGAAACTTAATTTTTATAATATAGTTAATATAGCTATATATTAGGTTCTTAACTTAGTAGCTATATACTACTTTTAATAGTAAGAAGTAGCTAATATTAAGTAGCTATAGAAGGTATAATAAATATACTAGTATATAGAAAGCTATAATTTTATTCTTCTTATAGTACTACTAGAATTTAATAAAGCTATAGCTTTTATAGCTATCTAAAATTAGTAGATAATATATACCTATAATATAACTCTTAGTATACACGTTAAAGTACTTTAACTATATAATACTAACTTTATTTATTATCTAGCTACTTTTAGAAATAGCTATAACCTAGTTACGTAGTAGCTAGCTACCTTTATACTATACTAAGAGGTAGTTCTTACTTATAATAATAAGAAATAGTAGAATCTATATATTACCTACTACTCTTACTATTATAATTACTAAAATCTACTTATAATTACCTAGTTAAAGACTCTTTAGTTATAATTATTTCTTAGAGCTAGTAACTACTACTTAAGGTAATATTATTTCTATTATAAAGCTAGATTTATTAAAATTATATATATCTTTATTAGTAATACTATACTTCGCCTTTATATTACCTACTAGGTTAAACTATGCCTAAATAACTATAGAATCTTCTTACTTTACTCTCTAATAGTTATACTAGTAATTAAGCTATATTTTAAGCTTAGAATAGTACGTAATAAAGTAGTTTAGCTAGATTTAACTAATAGCATTTCTACTCTACTTAGTAAGTAGCTTATTAGCTATATCTTAAATAGTAGTAAGCTAGAGAGTAAATTCTTACGTATCTAGGTTAAGTATATACTTAACTATTACCTACTTTTTATTTATAGTAAGCTTTATTAAATTAGATATTTTTTTACGTTATAGAGTAACTCTATAGTATTAATAGTAAACTTTCTTCTACTCTACGTTATAGAGAGCTATAGCGCGCTATAAGCTTAGCTCTAGATTCTATTAAATAGTCTAGAGTGTAAGCTATATCTAGAATTTATCTAAAGTTAATTAGGCGTTTATAGAGAGCTTTATAATAAGAATAGTAGTATTTAGTAGAAGCTTAGTATTTTTAGAGCGTTTAGTAATATAGAGTATTTACTAATAAAGTATATTAGTAATTACCTAATTAAGCTAAGAGACCTATATTCTATAGATATTTAAAGCTCTATAGCCTACTAAATATCTAATATAGCTTCTTAGAGTAATCTTAAAGCTTCTTTTATTATGTCTAGCTACGTGTTTTTAGTTTAGTAGATAAGTATAGTAGCTATACGCGTATATACTACTCTAGTCTAGATATAAATCTACTATTATATTTTTTACGTATACTAGCTTATAGTATCTTAAGTACTACTAGAACTATATATCTAGAGTCTTATTAAAGAAGTATAAGTTATATATATATAAGAGACTTATATTATATAACTACGTTATAGTATATATAATCTCTAGCTAGAGCTTTTTAAAGAGCTTTATACTACTTCTTATTAAGATTAACTTTATAACTATTTTTTTACTAGCTCTCTCTACTCTACTATTAGGCTTATACGTATATACTAGAGTTAGCTTAATTTCTATATCTTACTCTTCTACCTAGAGCTTATATTATAATTTTTTCTTCTATAAAAGTGTTATAGTATTATTATTCTACTATAGTTTTACTATATTAAGCTAGTATTTTATACGTATAAAACTTTTAAATACTTATAATACGTATAGAATCTCTAGAAGTAATTTTACTAGAAGTATATATATAAAGATCTTTTTACTAAAGTTATACTTTAGAACTATTATCTAGAGCTTTCTTAATTACTCTAAGAGTATATTAAATAGATTCTATATAATTCTCTAGAATAAATAGAGTAATTACTCTCTTAGATATTAAGAGATTACTTATATAGTATATATAGTTACGTAGTATTTATACTATAAGTATATAGTTCTATTTATCTATATATTCTATATATATTATATAAGTACTTATAAAACTTATTTCTCTAGATAATCTACTCTTATATACTATATTTACTTAGTATTATATTATAAGTATACTTACTATAATTATTAATTTATTACTACGTTAATTATTTACTTAGTATAAGTAGATATAGGCTTATATTTAAGAAATATAAAGTTATACTTACGTAAGAGTTTTATAAGTACTAAGCTCTTTTCTATTATTTTTATACGTAAAAAACTATCTAGCTCTAGATACTAGACTTCTTTCTTTTAAAGATAAGCTTCTAAAATAATATTAAGATAAAAACTCTTAACTACTATAATATTATATAGTATAAGATTCTCTATACTCTATTTCTATACTCTATTAAGTACTTCTCTAAGTAGGCGTATACTTATTTTTATAATTAGAAAAGCTTAGATACTTACTTCTATATATTAAATACCTTAAGCTTTTCTAAATAACCTAGGTATAAGTAGCTTTTACGTATTTACTAAGTATAGAGTAGCTCTATTATTAAGAATTATACTCTTAGAAAGAGAGTAAGTATTAAAGTTTATAGTTATATAGATCTCTATTAGCTTACTAAAAAGCGTTAGATTAATTAGTACTACTTAAATACTTCTAGAGTATAGTAAGGTAGTTAATCTAATAGTATTATTTAACTTACTTAGAAGCTTCTAATCTTTCTTTAGTAGAAATTCTCTAGTAGATTTAAACCTATCTAAGTTAAGTTACGTAAGAATCTTCTAACGCGTATTCTAGCTAATTAGTACGTTTTAGCTAGTTACTACTACCTTAAGTATATAATAAATGTTTAAGCTCTATATATATAGTTTTAGGTTACTCTATAGCTTTTAGTAGAGGTAGATTCTTATATTAACTAGTATATATTTCTTCTAATAATCTATATATTAATCTAATTATCTACCTAGTATTATAAATATACTAGAGTTTATATTAAATACTTATAGAGAGTATTTATAGATTATTATAATAAAGATTTTTCTAATCTTTTATAGAGTAAGCTTCTTATTAGCGCTAAGTATACTATTCTAGATAACCTTTTAGTATATAGCTTAAGTCTATTCTAGTATAAGCTTTAGAGTAAGAGTATTAAGAAAGTTTTATATAGTAAGCTAGCCTTCTACTTTTATAAGCTTATATATCTTTACCTTAATATATAGAAAGTACTACTATTAGTACTAATTCTTAGATATATAGATACTCTACTTTATCTTTTCTAAGTAAGCTTAGTACTCTAAGTAAACTATATTTAAAACGCTTACTAAGCTTAGTATAAGCTTATTTTTTAGAATACGTATAAGTACTTATAGCGTTAAACGCTTCTAAGATATAAGCTCTATTATAGCTAATCTAAGAAGCTCTAGAGTAATAGTTACGTTTATCTAGTTCTATAGAGTTTAGAGGTATATTACCTATAACGCCTAGTTACTTAAGAGCGCTCTATACTTATTAAGTCTTTACTAGTATAGCGTATTAAGAGATAGTATACTTAAAGTAGGTATATTCTATATACTCTTACACTTACTACTCTTAAGAGGCGTAGTAGTTAGTACTTTACTAGTAATTAACTCTATTATAGAGATTATTAGCATAGTATCTACTAGATTTATAGCGTCTTTAGCTTCTAGATTAATCTAGGTCTATAGTTCTTTACTAATTACGTAGAGCTAGAGCTAGATATACTAGTATAGCTAGGTGTTATAATTACGTAACTAGTATAAGCTAGTAGAGAAAGCTTTACTTATAGTACTTACTTATAGAGTAAGTAAATAGAAGGTATTATTTAATAATATAAGAGTAACTAGAGTAACTAAGTAGCCTCTAGCTAGCTCTTTAAGTACGTAGAGAAAACTTATTCTATATTCTTAAAGCGCTAGACTTATAACTATAAAGAAATAGAGAGAGCTTAGTAGAAGTTACTTAGTTAGGTAAAAAAAATAAGAAAGAAGATTACTATATTAAAACTAGAGAGCTTAGCTCTCTCTATATAGTAATCTTAGAGTATAGAATAAGTTATCTCTATATAGTACGTAGCTTAGGCTCTATAATAGTTACTAACTAGATTAAGCTTTCTAGACCTACTAACTTTAATAAATAGGTTAAGTTACTAAATACTATATAGAAATACCTTAAGAAAGAAAAGTATATTAGTAGTATCTATAAAAGATACTTAAAGTAGACGTATATAAATATAAGTATACTACTTCTAGTAACTATATAGACTTAGTCTATCTTAGATCTAGACGCTATATAGTTAAACGCTATACGTCTATTATAAGAAGAATATATATAAAGAGACCTTTATTTCTATTATAAAAAACTAGAATATAATAAAACTAATTATAAGAAAAAGTATAAGAATAATATAAAGTAAAGTAGCTAGCTATAGTTATTCTCTTAATTATATATATAATAGCTATAGAACCTATAACTATTTAATAACTATAAATACCTCTATAGTAAATATAATACTAGGTCTAGCTAGAGTAGCTATAATAGCTAAGATAGCTATAGCTAAAACTAGAATACTAACCTATTCTTTAACTATTCTATAAGTAATAAGAGTAGAAGCTATATTAAAGGTAAGATTTCTTTAACTCTTACTAGCTTATTCTCTAGTACTATAAGTACGCCTACTAAATTAATTTTTCTATCTATAAGTACTTCTAACTATAGTAGTATAAAAAATAACTAGTCTCTAACTATAGTTATAGCTAGAAGTCTAAAAAAAGTATATATAAATAATAACCTTACTAGATATAGATAGTTCTTAGTAAGAAGAGTTTTCTCTAGCTTAGATCTATAAATAGTAAATTACTACTTATTTATATATTACTCTATCTTACGTATTTATCTATTACTATATAAAGTTTTATTAATAGTAGCTATTTAGACTATAGCTTTATTAACTACTCTCTAGTTTAGTAATATAATATTCTACTATATACTATACTATTCTATAGACTCTTACTACTTATAGATAAATATATAAGTAATATACTTATATACTACTATATTATACCTATATCTATTAGTAACTACTATAAGTATTATATACTCTATATTATAAAGCTAGCTACTAATATACTAATTATTCTTTACCTCTTATAGTTATAGTAATATAATCTAGCTATTAATTAGACTTCTATATCTATAACTTTTATCTCTTAGTACTATATAGTATACTATAGTTCTAATAGTAGACTAGTAGCTATAGTACTATAATACTAAGCGTCTAGAAAGATCTTTACTACCTACTCTATATAGTTTCTATCTTAAATTACGCTTATATCTCTAGATTCTCTACTAGCTATAGAGAACTACGTTTTTATTCTAGATAAAAAACTACTCTTTCTACTAAGGTATAAATAAACTAAGTAGTTACTATTAATTATATAAGATTTTTTTATAAAAACTAATAGTACTTCTAGATTAAACTATATTACGCTATTATATAAAAATATATCTAAAGATATATAGAAGAAGAATATAAATAAAAAAAGCTAACTACTAGAAATTCTATCTAAGCTTATACTAGGCTATCTATACTATTATACCTATAATTCTAGAGTAGATAAAGATAGAATACCTAAATACTATAGTATAATAATTAGAAATACGTACTCTATAAAGAAAATACTAGTCTAAAAAGTTAAAGATATCTAGCTCTCTATAGTATAGATTAGAAAAAAACTATAACTATAGCTTAGTATTCTAGTTCTAGAACTAATAAGTAGACTATATAAAGTACTTAAAATAGAAGGTATTTATCTTTCTAAAACTATAAATTTTATTTAATTTTATAAGTAGCTAGCTATTTAGACTATTTAGATTATATAGAATAACCTAGCTAAGATAGCTTAAAAAAGTAAGTAAAAGAAAGGTAATATACTTTCTAGTCTTACTAGAGCTAAGTATTTTAATATTCTATTAGAATATATTAGTAATTAATTATATAGTAAATTCTCTAGCTAATTCTATAATTTTTTAGATAATTACTAATAGACTATTTATCTTTATAGCCTTAAGTAAATAGATATTAATAAATTTCTAGAAGATAAGAAGTTTTTTTCTAAGTTAGAACTTAGAAAGAAGCTGCTAGAATAGCTATAGAATAAGCTAGTAGAATTTCTTTTCTAGAAAGCTAATAAGCTACTACTAATAAGAGCTTAGAACTATAAAATTAATATTATTCTAGAAAAGAAGCTACTATATTAGAAGAATAGGCTCTTCTCTAGTAAGAAATTAAAAGTTATTAGAAAATAGCTAGATAAAAACCTAGATAAAAGCTTTATATATAAATTCTATTTATATTATACTATACTTCTACTTCTAGTAGTAAAGCTAAGTAGAAAGATACGTATCTATTAAGACTATTAAAGTCTTAATAATATAACTATAAAGAACTAATACCTACTTCTATTAATTAGAAAAATACTTAATACTCTATATAATACTAAGATATATACTAAGCTTAATATTATTATTATATTTAATAAGCTAAGAATTATAGAAGGCTATAAATAGAAAATAGTCTTTATTACCTAATTTAAACTTTTTAAATTACAAGTTATACTATTTTATCTCTATAATATACTAGTCTTATTCTAGAACTATATTAACTATACGCTTTATAATCTTCTAGACTATACGTATACTACGTACTTTAATAATATTCTTATCTACTTTATAAATAAAAAAAAATACTAATAATATATCTAAGATATAATCTAATAGCTTATTAATATAAGTCTCTAAATTAATATTAAAAAGTATAAATTTAAGGTTAATATACTTTATTAGTAAACACTCTATATTACTAAACACTCTAAAAATACTAAGCCTCTACTAAATACTACTATTCTTATTATAAAGCTCTCTATAAATATCTAATTAACTTTAGATAAATTCTAGATATAGCTTACGCTCTAGACTATTTAATAGAATCTAGAGCTAAGCTTATAGTACGCTATAGCTTTCTATAATATAGAGTAGAAGAAAGTTTACTATTAATACTATAGAGTTACTCTATAACATAAAAAGATATCTAATTTAATAAAGCTTACTATAAATAAAGAGTAGGTAATAGTAAAGTATATACTTAACCTAAATACGTAAGAATTTACTCTCTAGCTTACTACTATTTAAGATATAGCTAATAAGCTACTTACTAAGTAGAGTAGAAATACTATTAGTTAAATCTAGCTAAACTACTTTATTATATACTATTCTAAGCTTAAAATATAGCTTAATTACTAGTATAACTATTAGAGAGTAAAGTAAGAAGATTTTATAGTTATTTAGACGTAGTTTAACCTAGTAGATAATATAAAGGCGAAGTATAGTATTACTAATAAAGATACGTATAATTTTAACGAATCTAGCTTTATAATAAGAATAATATCGTCTTAGGTAATAGTTACTAGCTCTAAGAGATAATTATAACTAAAAAGCCTTTAACTAGATAATTATAAGTAGATTTTAGTAATTATAATAGTAAGAGTAGTAGATAATATATAGATTCTACTATTTCTTATTATTATAAGTAAGAACTACCTCTTAGTGTAGTATAAAGGTAGCTAGCTACTACGTAACTAGGTTATAGCTATTTCTAAAAGTAGCTAGATAATAAATAAAGTTAGTATTATATAGTTAAAGTACTTTAACGTGTATACTAAGAGTTATATTATAGGTATATATTATCTACTAATTTTAGATAGCTATAAAAGCTATAGCTTTATTAAATTCTAGTAGTACTATAAGAAGAATAAAATTATAGCTTTCTATATACTAGTATATTTATTATACCTTCTATAGCTACTTAATATTAGCTACTTCTTACTATTAAAAGTAGTATATAGCTACTAAGTTAAGAACCTAATATATAGCTATATTAACTATATTATAAAAATTAAGTTTCTACTTACGTTTTATATAACTTTTTACGCGTTAATTATAAATAATAATATTAGAGTAGACTTTAGAAGTACTAGCTTAGTTCTATTTAACCTAGATTTAGTAGTATTAAAGCTTAAAGTTTAATTATGTATGCTAATACTCTCTACTACTAATACTACTACCTAGAAGTATAAAATACCTAGTAATCTTATTAAAGTAAGGTCTTAATTAACTCTAATTTAATTAAAGATTATATAGTATCTTAATTTATCGCTAACTTATATTATTAAGTTACTTAATTTATCGCTAACTTATATTATTAAGTTACTTAATTAGCTTAAGAAAGGTAATAAGCTAATAGCGTATTAGCTAGTACTTATAGAGTCTAAAGTTACCTAGCTTTAAGTAGCTAACGTATAGAAAAAGAAGCGTAATTTACGTAAAAGAAAGTAGATTTAGAAAGAGAATACTCTTGTAATTAAAGCTAGCTTATAGCTAGTTACTTAAAGAAAGGCTACGAATTAGAATAAGAGTAAGAAGTAGCGTAAAGAGATAGTAGTACGTAACGGCTAGCTAGCTTAGTAACGCTATAGACGCTATAGTAAGCTAGAGTATAACGTATAAACGTGCTAGATAGTTAAAGATAATATAGATAAATTAAATAGCTTATCTAGATTTATCTTAAGTAGCTTAGAGTTAGAGTAATCTAATTAAGATAGTAGCTTTTTAGAAGAGGCTTAGTATTTTTAGAGCGTTTAGTAATATAGAGTATTTACTAATAAAGTACGTTACTAAAATAAAATATTTTAGTTTTATTATCTCTCTAGAAAGAATCTATATAAATCTAGAGAAGGTCTAGACTATTTATATATAGATAACACCTCTATACCTAAAGAATCTATAGAAGTTTCTTAGCTTCTCTAACTTTTATTAATGTTTTATTTAAGACTTCTCTAAGATATATTAACTACTAAATAAGCTACTATATAAAGATATATTATAGATCTAGATAGATAAGTATACGTAAGCCTTTAAGACTCTAAAGATATTATTTATAATAGCTCTAGTACTAGTAATATATAACTATATAAAGAAGATAATTCTTAAAATAGATATCTCTAACTAGATATTAAAGAGTATACTTTTATAGTATAATAATACTAGTATACTCTACTATATTATATACTTTTTAAGTAAGTATAGCGCTACTAAGTATAACTATAAAATCTATAATAAAGAACTTCTTACTATTATAAAGTTCTTAGAAAAGTAGTATCTTAAGTTATAAGAGACTACTAAACTATTTAAGATTATTATAGATTATAAGAATCTTAAATACTTTACTATAATAAAGATACTCTTCTAGAGATAAGTTTACTAGTCTAAATTTCTTTTATAATTTAACTTCTATATTATATATTATCTAGAGAGTAAAGTACTTAGACTAGACACGTTAAGTTATATACTAGGTAACTAACCTACTAAGAATAACCTTACTAATAACTACGTTAAAAACTAGATATAGATAATACTACTATCTAAAAGATTTAATAATAAGGTTCTTATAGAGCTTTTTTAAAATACTCTACTAGAAGTAGTAGTACTTATTCTACTAGCTATAAATAAACTAATTAATAACCTATTATAGACTATATATAAGATATTAGACCTAGTATAGAAAATAATTACTATACTAGAGAACTTATTAGTAAAGCGCTAGCTAAAACATCTTTAAAGACTTTTCTAGGTTCTAATACTTAACTATAGAGTCTAATAAAACTATATTTAGTATAGAGATTATATATTTATACTACTAAATAATAAACTATATATATAGATCTTATACTATATCTATAATACTAGCTCTACTAGGTACTCTAGATAAGTTTAAACTATAAATCTTATCTACTAACGTACTTTATTACCAAACGCCTTATATTACCGAACGCCCCACGATTTCTTAGCAACGAAAATTAACGAAAATTAACCCGTTTTTCTTAAATAACTAATCGAAACCTTAATATCTTTCTATAAAAATTTATATATATATTCTTGATAGCATACTACACTATATGCTAAAGTTGCACTAAGATACATTTCGTAATTAAAAAGCTATACGTATTTAGGTAACTTTTAGAAAAATCTAGTTTACTTCTAGTTAGTAGTATTATATCTCTATAATAATCTATAAAACTTATAGTATATAGTATTTATAACCTAATAAAGGTTTCTAGAAAACTTCTATAGCGCTAGCTATTCTAGGTATAGCGTAATAAGAGATAGAAGTTCGAAAAATGTCTTCTTTAGAGTTTTCTCTTCTAACTATATATATATATAGTTAATCTAGCTATATAAAGTTATTATTTTATAAATTATAGTAGGCTTTAACTATATAGAGCTTATTAACTAATACTATAGTAGCTTTAAGTAGTTATTTAAAAGTAAAGCCTTTTTAGTAGTATAGTATAGAAAGATAGAAAGATACTAAAACTATCTTAAAATTATTACTTCTAAATATATAGTAGGCTTATAGTTTATATAATCTTATAATATATAACTTTATATAGCTAGATTATTTATATATATCTATAGTTAGAGAAGAAAACTCTAGAAAGACTTTTTTAAACTTCTACCTCTTATTACGCTATACCTAGAATAGCTAGCGCTATAGAAGTTTTCTAGAAACCTTTAGTATATTATAAATACTATATACTATAAGTTTTATAGATTATTATAGAGATATAATACTACTAACTAGAAGTAAACTAGATTTTTCTAAAAGTTACCTAAATACGTATAGCTTTTTAATTACGAAATGTATCTTAGTGTAACTTTAGCGTATAGTATAATATGCTATAAAGAATATATATATAAATCTTTATAGAAAAAGATTAAGGTTTCGCTTAGTTATTTAAGAAAAACGGGTTAATTTTTGTTAATTTTCGTTGCTAAGATATTGTAAAAAGTTCGATAATATAGAAGGTTCGATAATAAAGTACGTTAGAGCTATAACCTTCTAGTCTAACTATTTAATCTTTATCTAGTCTAATATCTTACTATATAGATAATACTTTATAATATACTCTAAATACTAGCTAGACTAGATATCTACTATTTAATAGAGTTTATAACTATAATAGTTATTATAGAGAGTATTAGATATATCTACGCCTATTTAAAGAATACGCTTAGCGTAATAGTAATAGTAAACTAATAAAGACTTAGTATAGCTTAGAAGTATTAAAGAGAAGAGATAGAAGAGGTTATAATACTATAGTAGTATAGAGATAGTACTCTTATATATAGTTATAATAGGAATAATAAAATACTACGCCGCAGAGAGTAGAGAGCTTTAAGACGACGCTTAAGGAAGAAGAGGCGGGTGTTACGATCGCAGAATCGAACCAGGACCAACGCGCTCCAGATAAAAACCAGAGGGGGACTACAGAGCGGGGGCGATCACGTGAGGGGTCACGTGAGACGCACGGGATCCCGATCACGGGAACAGGATCAGGATCCCGGTCACGGGAACAGGATCAGGATCCCGATCACGGGAACAGGATTAGGATCCCGATCACGGGGATGGGATTACGCCAAGAGGCGCGTGTATATAACACCGAGGAGCTCGCTCCTTACGGCTCCTCGTAGTTATTACTTTATTTAATAAATTGCTACTGCGACTTGCATAATCCCCGTCCGAAGCATACCCCTTGCCTCCCCGTACGAAAGTGCGACTCGGTCTCAGCCAAGAGGACAGCTCGTAACACCTGACCAACGCGCAGGCACAGTACCACCAATTAGCGAAGACGCCCCGACGCGGTGCGCGGCGCTAATCCTGCCACCTCGTTGGACGGACGGTTACGTGAGCGACCCCGCATGACCGGAATCACGGAGAACCAATCATAGGCACTTGGCCCCGACTGCTGCCTAAAATTCCGTCGCGTCCAACAAACACCTCACCGAAAACAACTCTCGCGAGAAGGAGCGTTGCATATTAGACCTATTTGGCCGGCCATCCCCAAGCACTACAAGAGCTTCTCTCTTCTTCATCATGGACGGACCCTCGCAGTCCACGAAAAGACGGCTCGACACGAGTCTCGAGACCCCTTCATTACCTGCCGCGAAACGAGCACGACTATTCGAGACGAACCTGCAGCAACCCGCGCCAAAGCGCCCTAGAGCCTCGTTCCTCGAAGACCACGTCGGACTGACAGACAGGATTTCCGGGTGGCTCGAGTCTATCGGATCAGACCGAGAAAAACGCTGCCGGTCAGACAGCTACCTTCACGCCTCGAGCGACGACCCCATCCCGAGAAACCGCACGAGATCAGCGCCACAGATGGCCTACAACCGAGATGCAGATGGATACGCCATGCCACCGACACCAAACTCATATGCCGGATCATTTGCGCCGTCGATCGCACCATCAGGCGACGCCGGCGCCACCCCTGGCTCGAGTCGATCATCAAGAGCTCTCGTTGAAGATCCATTTTACCGAGACCAGAACCTAGCTGCAAACGGCATCTACATGCGTTACCGTGACGAGCCATTCCCTGAACACATCGCCAGCGTTGTTGATACGGCACGCAAGAAGCGTGATTCTCCTGGGCCGTCCCCTGACGACGTGTACCGAGACAGGGCCTTGGGCGCCCTTGAGATGGAAGGACTCGACGAGCCAGATGTAGAGGACTACTTCAGGGACAGAGTGTTCCCCAAAGCCGGCGAAGAAAACGACCTGAGGCGCACCTACAGACAGCCGATGTCTAGACATGCCGTACCGAGCTCCGCCAAGCCCAAGCTCAGAGTCAGCAACCCGATCCCTGACATGCTGTACGGATACAGGCGTCATCATGCATTTCCCGACCAGCAAACGCAACTCATCTCCATGGGAACCGAAATGAATGGAACAGCCAACACTCAGGGATTGATGTACCCATTCTTCGTCATCGAATTCAAGGGTAACGGCGGCGACCTCTGGGTAGCGACGAACCAGTGCCTTGGAGGATCCGCATCTTGCGTCAACATTGCCGAACGCCTCAATGACCAACTGAGGAAGTGCAAGAGCAGCAAGGTCCAACCAGTTGACAGCACCGTGTTCAGCATCGCCATGAACGGCGAAGTCGCGCGACTCTATGTCTCATGGAAGCACAACGAGTTGGACTACTACATGCAGAAAGTGAGGAGCTTCTTGCTTCAGGACCCAGAGCATTACATCGAATTCCGCAAGCACGTCAAGAACATCATCGACTGGGGAAGAGACAAACGCCTGACGGAGATCCGAGAATCACTAAATACCCTTCTGGAAGCAGCCGGACAGAGTGCCTCAGAAGCCGCGAAAGCCCGACCTCCACCACGTACCAGCTCCGCTAGCGACAGCAAAAGGCACTGCCCTAGCGACCCGGGATACTACGAATGATCGGTCGTTGGGACATGGACCATGAAGGAGGGGAAACTTGTTACAACCTGCCTGTTACGAGCTGTCCTCTTGACTGAGACCGAGGCGTACTGTCGTACGGGGAGGCAAGGGGTATGCTTTGGACGTGGACTATTCAGTGACAAAGGGGTGGACGCAAGGACACAATAAGTCGCAAGTCGCAGTAGCAATTTATTGAATAAAGCAATTACTACGAGGAGCCGTAAGGAGCGAGCTCCCCGGTGTTATATACACAAGCCTCTTGGCGTGATCCCGCGTCCCGTTCATGCGTACACTAACAGGTCCGGCGCCTCGAGCACGAGCAGCAGTCGCGAACACTCTTCGGCTCGTCTTCCAAAAGCCCCGTCCCCGATCAGCCTCGAAACGAGCCACCGCAGGTTACTCCGTCACTGTCCCCGTCCTAATGGTCCTAACGCCATGGGAAACCCTCTGAGACTCTTTTCTGGTCTTAAGTATATCCGTTCTGAACCTGTCTGTTCGCACGTTCGACGTTCTTTGCATCGGGCGGCGTCCGACGCAAGTCGACCTGGATTCCGAAGTCATGTCCAGATGCTTTGTCTTGTTTCCTTGTTGCTGGTAGCCATCTCATGTGATGCGTTCGGTGTTTCGGACGGCAAAGCGGGCGGGACGTTGAAGGAACCGTTTCGGCAGGCGTATGCTCTCGCTTTTGTTTCGAGACAGGATTGGTCGGCGATGAAGGCTGTTGGGGAGGCAAGGGGCCCCGGGGGGCGGTGGGACGCGATTGCCATCGCCGTTGCAGTCGGGTTGCGAGAAGTGGGCGCGGAGAGTCGTGGGGACAGGGCGCTGGCGGGGGTGCTGGGCGTCGACGGCGTCATGTAGGTGAGGAAGTCGCGCGCGCCGTTGTCCGCCTCGCTCGGGTGTGCCGCGCGCACCGAGAGGGGTATGTGTTTGAAGCGGCTGGCGTCGACCTGTGGGCCGTAGAGGCTTTCCCTGTGCTGCAGTTGCCGCTCCAGCCGGCGTAGAGCGTGGGTGAGGGCGGCCGCGAAGGTGGGCGTTGAGATGGGTGGCAAGAGGTATCTGCCCAGCGTGGCGACTGTGTCCGGAAGCTTCGGCGCGAGCTGTGGTGGGTATGTAGGTCGAGACGGCTGATGGTGACGCAAATCGCGGGCGAAGGCACTGCAAAAGCTTCTCGAGGTCGGTTACCTTACGTAATCATTGGAAGCGAGATTTGCAATGCTCCCTCAATCGTCTAGAAGCGTGGTTGCGAAACTCCCTTCCTGCGTCTTCCAGCGCTGCGTGAACTGCCAAGGTCCGCACCGGGCGTCCAGCCGCCAATGCCACGAGTACGAGGAAGAAAGAGACAGGATTGCGGCACGCCAACGTCATGAATAAGGAGCTTCGAATCCTCCAGGCGAACATGTGGAGAGGCAAGGAGTCGCAGCATGCGCTCCACAACGATCCGGCGCTGGAGGTCCGGTTCAACCGCTCCGCCGTTAAGCTCATGATATGGCGGTACGGTGTCGTGCACTATGCCTTTCCGCCGAAGGAAATCTTGAAGGCGGGAGGCGATATACTCACCACCATTGTCTGATTTGACACGCTTGATGACAGAACCAGTGAATCGTTGAATTGGCTGATTGTGCCGTGTATTGACCCATTCGACGAAGCCCTCGACAGCTTGTAGGGCGTTGGCCTTCCGCGGCGGGAACTTGACCCGGGCGTGTCGGGTGGAGTCGTCGATAAACGAAATATAGTATCGCGATCCGCCAAGGCTCTGGCGGGAAAACTTGCTCGATAGGTCGCTATGGATGATCTCGAAGGGCTTGGTGTATCAGACTGTCCGCTGTGCCGGCCACCAGTTGGCGGTGGGTTGATCCGGACAGCAGGTAGGTGTGGCACTCGAAATCGGCCGGTCGCTCGGAGATCAGCTCCGCGTCCTTGTATAGCCGGGACGCATATCAATTTGTCTGATGTCCCATCGCGCAGTGAAAGTCCATGTATGACGTGAAACCACCAGCGAAGGCGATCGCATGTTCTTTCCTGCTCGGTTGGGATAGGCAGAGGTAACACGTATTCCACCTGGTTAGGTAGCCCGCGGCGGTTGATCTGTCTGCTGTATAACACCATCGGTATGCTTCCCTCACATGACGTATCGAGCGTTCTGCGAGAGGTAAAGGTCATCGGCGAATGCGTAGAGGTCGAAGCGTTTACGAACGTAGGCCCACGAGAAGAGCGGAGTATCCAGAACTAAAGATTTGTCAGTTCTGCGACGGGGTTAGACCCGCCAGGTAGCCCGCAGCGTAACCGGACAGTCCCTACGCAATGTAGTGGCAGCTTGATATCTCCAGCTACGGTGATCGTCCCCTGTAGTGGGAGGAGAAATCGGCGGAACGAGGGTGTAGGCAAGCAGCCGGTAGGCTGTAGGGTGATGCACCGGTGTGCCGCCGAGAAGGTGGGATATCGGCGGAGGAACTGTCGGTCAAGAGGGGAGCCTGTTGATCGACAGGGTGGTACTGCAGAAAGGTAGTGCTGCAGTGGGAGGAGACTGCTGCGGTGTGGCCTGAAGCCTGTGTCCGCCGGTGACGTTGGGTGAACGGCGACGGAGGCAGGGAGGGTACCGACAGCAGCGGTAAATGAGCTAGCACACAATAGAAAGGAACTGCGAAGCAAATATATGGGGTAAACGGGCAGCAGGGGCCGAGCTCATAACCCGTTGAAGAAACGAGGTGTGGTGTAAAAGTTATTAATTCAGGTTCTGGAAGCACAGCCCCGGAAGAGAAAACTGAGCCTTTTCGGATGAGGTAAGCGGACCATCAAAATACCGCCGCGCCATACAAACACCCATACAATGAGGGTTTTTTTGTGGTTTCTGGGTTGGAAATATATAGAAATTGGACTTGAAGCTTTATATTTGTATAGAGGGGCGTATACAGGCTTGTTTTCTAGTGTTGTAGTTTACAATTGAGTTACCAGAGCCTTGATTTTACGCGTTTCTCGCCGTCGCGCGCTACCTGGCCACAACGCCAGGGCAACTCAATAATTCGGCGCTGTATTTCGTCCTGAGTAATCTTACTCCACTCATCTTGCAGCAGGTCCTTGACTTCTTGTATGGTGTTGCACTCAGAGAGGCGCTCTTTGGCCCGTTCTTTGAGGATGTTGAATACGCCCTCAATAACGCTGAGGTCGCAGGAATTAGGTGGGTGATCTAGCAGAGGCAGCCCATGCTCCTGCCTATATATAGCTGGCAGAGAGGCGCTGTTTTTATTGCCGTGAGAGGGATCGCTGTCCTCTACGATATACCAGGTGTATCGTTGCTCCCGGGGGAGGTGGCCGCGCAGCTCGTTCGATCGCGATTGGAGGTGTTGAAAGGCGTCTCTATACCAGGGTAGTATTTTCTCGACGTAGTAGGAAGCTCTCATAGAGTTACCCGGCTTTTTTACCTCTGGCTCCCGAGGCAGAGATGCCTCCCACTCAGCGACTCTGCGATTGTACTCATCCTCAGTCTTAGTTGTTAGCCGACGCCGTGGCTTTAGCGGCTTTTTTACAGGCTTGACGTCGTCGTATTCGTCGTTGTAAAACAACAGACTGTTGGCCTTTATGTACCAGTTAACCCACGCCGCAAAGTGGACCTGATTGCCTTGTTTCCCCTCTTGTGTAACTATATTGCTATCCTCGTATTGGGTGCCTTCTTCTCGCAGTATATTAGGGTGGTGGAGGTCGCCAGGGTCGCAGTGAGCCTCGTCGCAAAATAAGACGCCGTCCCAGAAGCCCTCTAAGGGCTCATATTGGTGGGTGGCGCCGTAGGTTTGGCGCTTTAAGGCTTGCGCGGAGGTGATCTTTTTGGACGTAGCTGCCCTGTAAATACCGGCGTTTCTTCTTGTACGTAAGGCATTGCGTAGGCAGCGTACAGAGGCCTGTATTTTATGGTGTTTCCGCTGTACATTAAGCTTCCGATTGCGTACTGGGTTGACCTGTTTATCGCGACTTAGCAAGGTGGAGAGAGTCTCATCGGAGACCGCAGGAGCCGGGCCTTGTTTGGTGCCCTTTTCTTCCTGTCTTATGTCTCTTAGCTCTCTCCTTCTGTATGCGATATCCCCGTATTGCTGCCTCTCCTGCAGCCATCGTTTTGCCGTGCTGGGTGGAATATTGAGTGTTTCCGTCACCTCTGACACCTTCTGCCCCGCATCCTTCCGGCGATCGTACGCCTCAAAAAATCGCGACTTCCGTATAGTATCAGCGTGGAATTGTCCCTGGCGGTTCGTAGGGGTACTGGGGCGTACGCGCGTCATTTTTTTATGTATATATCGGGCGTGGTGGTGGTGTAATAGCTGTACAAAAAAGTGGTGTTGATGTTTGTGTGGAGGTGTTGACGTTGATTACCTCATCCGAAAAGGCTCAGTTTTCTCTGCCGGGGCTGTGAAGCATTGCTTGTGCTTAGTCATGGCTTCCCTTATAAGACTAGCTTGTGGATAACCCTCGGCTAGCGTTCTGAATAGCTTGCGCCAAGGTTTTGCGTTTTGGGCGCGTTACGGACGAACGAATGCATTAGTAATTAAATCTAGCTTGTACAGAGGTAAAGAAAGGCATACTCCAGAATATCAAATACTATCTGAAGCTCTAGTACCTGTAGAATCGCCTAAGCAACACTCCTTGGACGAAGTTCTTGGAAGGTGTTGACATTGCGGATATAGAAGGAGGTCATGTTCCGGTTCCCGCTGTTGGAGCCGTTTTGGTCCCTAAATCTCGACCGGGATCATGATCCTGTCCCCGTGACCGGGATCCTGTGCGTCTCACGTGATCCCTTCCACGTGACCGGCCCTGCTCCGTAGTTCCCTCCTGGCCCCCTCCGGAGCAGTGCCCGCTCTGTCAGATCCTGTAATCGTAACACCTGCCCCTTCTTTCTAGAGTATCGTCCTAATACGGCCGCCAATCAGAGCCTGCTGCAGCCCCGCAAGCCACTGCAGAGCGCTCCAGCCACAGAACATCGAAAATTCAGAAATCCTGCGCCGCCCGCAGCCAGCGCGCCGGAGTTACCGGAGTTAGTCAAACTCCAGAAAGCCATGCCCGCAGCCAGCCAGCCAGCCAGCCAGCCAGCCAGCCAGCCAGCCAGCCAGCCGCCAGCCAGCAGCTTGCCCACGCCCTGCACCGCGCTCGCTCAGCTTTGCATGGCCGTCGCATATTATTTCTAACCGATCCTGACGCAACAGGCAGTAATAATACGGCGCCGGCAGGCGTTGCAGTTGCCTGCGGGCCCGGAGTTATTGGAGCGAGTAACTCGCGGAGGACAAAAATGACCTCGAAGGCAGCAGTTTCGCCAGGTATGGAGCCCCCTCAGAGTTTTCCATCATTGCCCCTAGTAAGCTAACGCTTGCAGCCTGCGATCACACGAGCCCAGACGGACTGAGCGGCGAAGCCGATATCAACCCTCACGGCCCTATCGTCAATATTATCGAGGGGAAGGGCGAGTTCCTGGGCGGGGGAGCGACGGGACTTGTGGAGCGTCTTGATTCGGGAGATGTGGTTAAGTCTCCTTGGACGGGGCGTCCCACGGCATCAGACTGCAGGCAAGAGATGGCGATCGAGGCGCAGATATATGAGAGACTTGGAGTACATCCCCGACTGGTACAATTCAAACACTGGGACCCTGTTGGCCATGCCTTGACGCTGGAATACATGCCTAATGGCAATCTTAAGGAATACGTTCAGAAGCATGGGCAGGAGATATCGCCATTCCAGAGGCAACAGTGGGTGAGGGAGGTTACTGAGGGCGTTGAGCTTCTACACTCGCACAACGTTATTCAGGGCGATGTTGGGCCGCACAATTTCCTGCTCGATATCGATCTTAGCCTTAAGATCTGTGACTTTGGCGGATCTTCCTTGGATGGCTCGCAGGCCACGGTCGCCCCTGGAGTAAGATACAGGCTGCCAAGCTTGGGTAGGACGACGGTTAAAGAGGACCTTTTCGCTTTAGGCTCAACAATCTACTTTATCGCCACTGGGCACGAGCCGTACGAAGAGCTGACTGACGATCAGGTGGAGAAACTGTACAAGGATGGAGTGTTTCCGGAACTGAGCGAAGTACCCTTCGCAGAGATCATTGCACTGTGCTGGAGACAGGAAGCTGAATCGGCTAAGATCATCAAACTTGTGATGCGCTCATTGGTGTAATGAGCGTGCTACAAACGAAGGACTATCTCAATACATATATCCAACATTTGTCGAATTGCGGAGATTGCGCTCTCTTTAGCGCTGAGAAAAGCCTTCGTCCCGATGATTGGGACACTGAAAGCGACTAGTGGTTGCGGCCAACGTACTCGTTCCTGGGTTTGCGCAGGTAGTGCCCGACTGGAGTGCGGATTGACATTTGACCAGGTCGGTGGATGTGGTGTTACAGGATGAGGGGCATCCGGTATACTTCGTTGTGGAGGTCACCAAGGTACACATTTTCTGCTTGAATCCCTTAGCAAAGGTGGAGTCAGTCTTTCCAGAGATGAGTTACGTACGGATATTTGGTATCGCTGTGAATAGCACGCTCAACCATCCAGCAAACTTCAATAAATATATCAACACGGAAGCGCCCGCAGTAACTGACAGCAGGCTGAGCGGCGACGCCGCTAAACGTAACAGCGGAGCGCCGCCGACACGCAGCAGTCCAATCATCGCCCGCAACGCCCTGTCCGACATGTCGACTGGCTGGGCGTCGAGGCAATGGCCGGTTCTTTACTGCTCGATTGGTTGAGGTGTTGCTTTGAAATCGTCATCGCGCTCGGGACGGAGCAATCGCCGTAAGCCCACTTGAGATGGTAAAGCGCGGTGCAGCAGACCGGGCTCAGCACAGCCAGCCGTTCTTGTGCTCGCATCACAGGCCGCGCAGCGTGCATGAATCCTCAGGGCTTGGATTGGTTGATTGCAGAAGCTGTCTTACCCTCTCTCTCCCAACCTTACCTTAGTTCCAACCTCCATCACTCCAACCGCCATCACTGCCGACCTTCGCCAGCACAGCACACGAGGCTATGGCACCCTCCCCACGCGCGTATCCGAACGTATGTCATCACCCGAGGCCCTCGCACCTGTGGCTCCATCCGGTCGCGAGCTGCTCGCCTTTGACGAGGACCAGCTCGTTGAGTTCCTGAACGGCTGCCGCACCCCGACGCGTCCCCATGGCCGACAGCGTCAACGACAACGACAACAAGCGGGACGCCGGACGAGCAGCAACTCGACGCAGCCAGGGTAGAGCTGCTGGCGACGAGGCAGCAGATCCGCAAGTTTCTCAAGCGCACAGGACCCTTCCAGCGGCAAGAGACGGCCGTCCGCCGCCAGGAGCAGCGGGCACAATGGATCCTCGAGCAGTTGCCCCAGGTTGAGACTGCGTCATCTCCAGACAACAAAGCAACCAATAATGACTCAAGTGTAGGCGGCAGCAAGAAGAGGAAGCTGAAGGGCAATCGCAGCAATCCGGCACGCCAGCCGCCGCCCAAGAGACGGAATCATGAGGCCGGCCAAGGTGGTTCGAGCCAGGATCCGGGGTCAGAAATGGCAGCAGCACCTACCACGGCTGCGCAGGAGCCTCATCGAAGCAAGCGCCGCCGTGTCGGTGACGATGATAGTGGCCGCGGAGGCTCGAGCTGAAGGACGAAGGATGCGCTGAGGCCAGCAACAAACAGAGGCTTGATAGACCGCCGCACCTGGCTCTCCACCGCCATCATAGATATCGCGGATGAGAAGGATTAGCTGTAGCAATGTAACAGCACAAAGACCTAGAGGCCATTAAGACCTTTAGACAGACTATAATTATTCGTCAAGCAGTCAGTATATGTACCAGTGATTTCTATGCTTGGCCACGATGCAACCAACTTTCCATGCCGAGTTTCCTTTCTCCACTTCTCCAAGGCATATTCCTCTAAAGACAAGGAAGGGTACAGGCTTCTCTCTCCCAGTGCCACACCCATTAGTGGGCAGTGCACGAGATCGAGGTGGTTGATACACGATATGGACCGAGTCATGCGGGTAACCGACATCACGCAGACAAATAACAGGCCTTCTGTTTAGCATTCTTCGGCTAGCTATATATTACTTAGAATACAGCAACTTTACTATTCTCGCATCCTGCTTCTTATTTCTCTTTAAACTAGGCTATTCTTAGTTTCTTCTACCTTATATATCTATATTATAAGAATTAACTATAGATTCTACACTATATACTAAAGGCCGAGTTTAGAAGAGGCTTATAAGAAACGTTACTAAGTCTCTTAATTTTTACCTTAGCAGAGTGCTTAGCTCGCTTATAACTAAGAGTCTTAAAGCCTAGCTCTCTATCGCTCTACTATAACAGTAGAGAGGTTAGTAAAAAGAAGACGAGTAGTGCTAGCAAGCTTTAGATATCTCTTTTCTCTACTATCTAAGAGCTAGCCTAGCTAATCGAGCTTAGTAACAATAAACTCTTATTAGCTAAGCCTCTAGCTTGCTTCTAGTTACTATCTACAGCCTAGTATTATAATATAAGAGCTAGCTTCTAGTTTCTACTAACTATATAACGCTCTAGAATATCTAGCTAGATAAGTTAGCTATAGATAGTACTATCTCTATAAGCTATAAGAATAAAAGCGTAAGAGTAGAGTAGATTAGACTAAATTTAGCTATCTAAAAATAAGAAGTAGAAAAAAGCTCTAAGAAGCTTTATATATAGAGTATCTAATACTAAAATACTAGATATAAGATTATATAACTTAGATAGAACTAAGTTAGACTATTATATTACTTTTTCTTATAGAGAAAGCTTATTTCTAAGCTCTAAGACTTTTAGTAGCGTCTTTATACTACTCTTTTATTTTCTATCTATTTAGGTTTTAAATTCTCTACTATTCTCTATAGTCTTCTCTCTTTTATATATCTTAATCTAAGTATCTAACTATAATAAAGACTTTAGCTTATCTAGATATACTATTACGTACTTTACTATTAAACTAGTTACTCTATTAAATAATCTATAATTTCTTAGTAAGAAAAATTAATAGAACTTTATAAGTTTTTCTTAAATAACTAAGTAAAACCTTAATATTTCTCTATAAAAATTTATAAATATATTTTCTATAGTATATTATACCTTATAGTAAGGTTATACTAAGATATATTGCGTAATTAAAAAGCTATACGTATTTAACTAACTTTTAAGAAAAATCTAGTTTACTTCTAGAAAATACTATTATATCTTTATAATAATCTATAAAACTTATAGTATAAAGTATCTATAATCTAATAAAGATTTCTAGAAAACTTTTATAGAGCTAGCTCTTCTAGGTATAGCGTAATAAGAGATAGAAGTTAGAAAAATATCTTCTTTAGAGTTTTCTCTTCTAACTATATAAATATATAGTTAATCTAGCTATATAAAGTTATATACTATAAGATTATATATACTATAAGCCTTCTATATATTTAGAAGTAATAATTTTAAGATAGTTCTAGTATCTTTCTATCTTTCTATACTATACTACTAAAAAGGCTTTACTTTTAAATAACTACTTAAAGCTACTATATTATTAGTTAATAAGCTCTATATAGTTAAAGCCTACTATAATATATAAAATAATAAGTTTATATAGCTAGATTAACTATATATATATATAGTTAGAGAAGAAAACTCTAAAGAAGATATTTTTCTAGCTTCTATCTCTTATTACGCTATACCTAGAAGAGCTAGCTCTATAAAAGTTTTCTAGAAACCTTTATTAGGTTATAGATACTATATAACTATAAGTTTTATAGATTATTATAGAAATATAATAGTATTTTCTAGAAGTAAACTAGATTTTTTTTAAAAGTTAGTTAAATACGTATAGCTTTTTAATTACGTAATATATTCTAGTATAACCTTAGTATAAGGTATAATATATTATAAAAAATATAAATATAAAGTTTTATAGAAAAATATTATAACTTCGCTTAGTTATTTTAGAAAAACTAGTTAATTTTTGTTAATTTTTCTTGCTAAGAAATTATAGAGCTTTTAATAATATAGAGCTTTTAATAATAAAGTACGTTAGGTATTTTATAGTTCTATAGTTTATGTTTAGATAGAACGCTATTATTCTTACTATTAAATAGTAATATAAACTTCTTATAGTTAGTCTAGACTTTCTAAAGTAGTTAGTTAAAATTCTCTTATATCTATACTCTAGGTTTAGTTAGTTAGTATTACCGCTTTATTCTAGCGCTAATTACTTTTATCTTATCTACTACTTAGGCTACTTACCTACTATATAGTTATATTAGCCTACGCTACTTATATAGCTAATTATATTAATCTAGTTAGATAGAAATTCTCTTATTATTTTTATTAAGTCTAGATAAGAAAGATACTTAGAATAGGTTTAAAGCTAGAGATTATACTTTATATTTAGAAGTTAGAATTATTCTTCTAATAGAAGTTAAAATCTATTTCTAGCTTAGATAACTAAACTACTATATACCTATAATACTAGTTTTACTTTCTTCTAGTATAGTAGCCTCTACTATATCTTTATACTATAAAGAGACGTAGCTATACTACTAAGTTAAATCTATCTAACTACTATAGCTATTATTACTTTTATTATTTTATTAATAGTAACGTTCTCTTTTTCTTAGTATTTTTATTAATTTATAACGTTTTTATACTATCTTACCTCTTAATTTTCTATTCTACTACTTTACCTATCTATAAAATACTATAGAAAATTTCGCCTAAGGTCTTCTTTAAGTAGGCTACTAAGAACATAGCTATAGAAAAGAAGAAAAACGTTATTAATAGTAAATAAGTTCTAAAAGAGCTCTAGCTAAGAATAAAGAAAAACTATACTTAAGCCTTAGCGCTATAGACTTAGTAAGTTTACTATAATATATTTAAACTAGCACGCTTTTACTAACTTAATCTTTTAATACTAGATATAAGACGTTAAATCTAGAAGCTAGTCTAGATAATATTAAGATATCTAAAGACTTTATAATAACTATAGTATATAGAATTATAGGCAAATATAGTAATAAAAAGCTAGACTTATAGACTATAGTCTAGTACTATAAAGATTTTACTACTAGCTAGAGATAAGCTAGAATAATAGAAGAATAGAAAAAGAAGAAGAAGAATAAAAAAAAGAAGATAAAAAAGCTAGTATAGGTAATAAGCCTAAACGTAATACTATTTACCTTAAATATAAATCTACTATAGCTAGCTAGACGTTTTACGCTATAGGTACTAATTATATAAATAGTTTATTAAGTATAAGCTATATAATATTCTTAAGCTACTCTATAGAAAGTAGCTATAGTAATATAGCTTATAAATTTATTTTCTTTATCTAGAAATATAGTAGTAGAAGAATAATTAGTTTATACTTCTAAAGCTATAGCGTAAAGTTAAGATATAGACTTTTATTATAGTTTATATTTTTAGTATTTTAAGAATTAGTAAATATATAGAATCTATATACTATCTTAGTTCTAGTAGAAGCTTACGTTTTAGAGTAAGTCTATCTAGAATTAGACTATATAAGCTAATAGCGCTAGTTTAGAATATAATCTTTATAGTCTTTTATAAGAAGTATAGTAATATAGAATTTACTATATTATTATAATTATAGAATTAGAAATAAGGTTAGTTAGCTAGAATAGAGAAAAATAGTAGGCTAAGCTTAAGGTTATAGAAAAAGAGATTACGTGTAGAGTTATAGAAATAATTAGAGCTACGTAACGTAGATTAGGTAGATTAGATAGAGTAAGGTAGATTAGGTCTAATCTATAGAACCTAGGTCTTAGCGCCTAATCTAGCTAGAATAGCACGTATATATAAACTAGAAGAAGCTTGCTTCTTATAGCTTCTTATAGTTATTACTTTATTTATTAAATTACTACTATAACTTATAATTTATAGTAATATTACGTCTACCTCTTTATTACTAAAGATTCTAGCCTAAAGTACACCTCTTATCTTCTCTTACAAAAGTAAGCCTTAGTCTTAGTTAAGAGAATAGCTTATAATAAAATAACTACCTAATATTAAAGAGTAGAACGACTATATTAATAGTTAGAACCTAATCTAGAAAAACCTAAGCCTAGAAGCTAACTATAAAAGAATAGATTATAGAACTCTAATAGGTTATTATAGTACTCTAGAAGATAAGCCTCTAATAGGTAGAGAAGCTAGCTATAGTAAAACAACAGGTCTAGGCTAAGATTACCTTACCTTAACGCTTTAATAGTAAAAGAGAGAACCTTAACGCGTTTCTAGTAGCTATAGAACTCTACCTATAGTATAATACTATAGTATTTCTATAGAATAAGAACAAGATTCTAAAAGCTATAATAAACATAGAAGAGAAAGCTTTTACGTAGGCTAAGCTCTATATATTAGACTAGCTAGAGAATAAAGGTAATATAAAGAGAACATAATAGTCTATAAATAAAATCTTTAAAAGCTAGATAGAGTTTATAAAATACCTTAGAGAAACGTTTAGAGAAGTTAACGTATATAAGATAGCGTAGAAAAAGTTATTCTAGCTATAATAGACTAGATTAGTATTCTAGTACGTAGCAACGTTTAGGTAGCTAAGCGCTTACCTAGACTAGAATAACTTCGCGCTAGCAGAACTCTTCTATAAAGAGTTAAAAGAGTTAGTTAAGAATAATATTGCGTACGCTAAATAACTAGAGAACCTAAGCAACACTATAGAGATAGTAGTAAAAATTAACAACTAGTAGTATAAACAAAACCTAGAACGTTAATAGAGTAGAGACTACTCTATACTATTAATAGTTAGAACTAGATAACTATAGACTATATTCTAAAAAGACTCTATAGATCTAGACTAGGTTAAAACTCTATAGAAAGAAAAGTAGACTCTACAAATAAAGAAAAAGATATAATACTTTAAGAAAGAGCTATACCTAGTCTATAGTAAAAAAGAATACTTTACGTAGAAATACCTAAAGAAAAAGAAGATAGTTAAGATAATCTAGGTAGACTATAATAGTCTTATATAGATAGTATACTAGAGAGATAAGACTAACTTAGAATAGTACTCTACTAGAGTCTAGGCTATTATGCTAGAATACTCTACGTATATAAAATATCTTACTCTAGAAGTAATCTAATAACGTATTAACGCACGATAGTACTAGATATACGTAGAAATCTATAATATATAGAGCTATTAGTATATATACTAGAATATTCTATTTACTAATAAAGAATTCTAGAAGATATTAGACGCTCTTAAGAAGGTAGCCTAATTAGTAGAATATCTTATAGATAAAGAAGTATACTTATATATTTAGAAGATATACTAGAGCTTCTCTATAAACTATTCTAGAGCTAGAAAAGCTAAGTAGTAGTAACTAAGATGTGTAGAAAGAGGTAGGTATTAAGACCTCTTCTATAAGGTATACCTAACTAAACTATTCTAGAGAAAGAAACTCTCTAGACTACTTTTATATAACTAGAAAATTAAAGTACGCCTATAGTAGAAACTATACTAGTTATGCGAGAGAAACTACCTAGAATATAACTATATCTACTAAGCTTATCTCTTAGTTATCTACGGTAGAGAAGAAAGAGTAGTAGTTAAGATAGCTACTAGTACATAGAGACTAGACAACAAGAAAATCTAGGTAACTACGTACATAAATCTCTATTCTAAGAAAGAAACTAGCTAGATAGTAATACCTAAACTAATTAAGAAAGTCTATAGTAAAGAATATTACGCTAAACTATAGAATTAATATGCTATAGAATGCTAATATTATTAGAAATAGTATTAAACTATAGAATAGGTAGCCTAACACTCTAATTACTATACGCTTAACTATAGATAGTACTTTCTAGAATAGAAATACCTATACTATAGAAAAAGAGCTAGAGATAAATATATAAAACTCTATTAGACTATATACTTATTAGAATAATATCTAATATATATAGTAGAAAAGAAATAGAGGTTAGTACTAGCTACTCTCTTAAAGTTAAAAAACTAGCAGGTCTCTAAGGCAGAGGTCTAGCCTAGAAAGGCTCTGTTTAGACTATAGGTAAAATTATTACTCTAAAACCTAGAACGCTGCGTATAAAAGCTATATTAGAAGAAAGAAAGCTTATAGCCTATATAGATAGCAAAGTAGCTAGAATATACGTTTTAGCTAGCCTAGTAAAGCTACTAAACCTACTATTTTAAGAAAAATAATAGCTATACTAAGTACAACTCGTAGATAACTAGCTATCTACCTTTAGCTAAGAATAGATTTACTTAGAGACTAAGGCATAGATACTAGATATCTAGAGAATACAGAAATAATAATTCTATAATATTATAGAACTAGAAAACATAGATATACTTCTAGAGCTAGATTAGCTATAAAGATATAACTCTAATATTAATTAGATTAGGTTAGAACTCTAGAAAAGGCCTAGAGTAGCATAAAAGGCTAGAGTAAGACACTACCTAAGAGCTTACTAAAAGCTAGAGGTAAAGATTAGAAGAATATCCCCCGCAGGTTTAACAAAATAAGCAAGAAAACAACTATAAGACGTTAGCGTCGTATAGATATAGAAGCTATAAACTAATATAGAGTAACTACTCTAGAAAGTTAAAAAGAACTATAAGGACTTCGCGTTATTATTTAATAGACAAGATAACGGCGTTCTGCTAGAATATAAACTATAAGACTACAAGATACCTATAGAAGATAAAGCTACGCTAAAACTAGAGCTAATATACCTACTTAGCTATAAGTAAAGAAAGAAGCTCTAAAGACACTTAGAGAGACTTCTACGCAAAGAATATATTTAAGAGAGCTAGAGCCTAATAGCCTCTCTAGTACTATTCGTACTAAAGAAAAACGAATAGCTAAGACTATATATTAACTACTAATAGCTTAACTAAGCAACTTAAAAGAATTACTATCTATTCTCTATAATCTTAGAACTTATAGACTAGCTTGCAGGAGTATAGTAGTTTATAAAGTTTAATATTAGAGAAGAGTATTACTAGATATAAATTAAGAAAGAACACGAGTAGAAAATAGCCTTTAGAATAAGAGAAGGCCTATATAAATATCTAGTTATACTGTTTAGACTTACTAACACACTAGTAATATTCTAGAGTATAATTAATATAGCTCTATATAAGTACATAGAAAGGTTTATAATAGCCTACCTAGACAACGTACTTATGTATTTAAAAAGAGAACTAGAAGAATATAAGAACTATGTATAGAAAATACTATAGAAGTTTAGAGAGTATAGACTTCTAATAGCTTCTAATAAGAGTAAGTTCTACTATATAGAGACTAGCTACTTAGAATTCTACCTAACCTAAGAGAGAATCTAGATAGAGATAGACAAGGTCTAGGTAGTTCTAAACTAGCCTATACTCTAAATAGTAAAAGAAGTATAATTCTTTCTAGAATTTATAAACTACTACTAAAAGTTTATCTAAGAGTATTTATAGATTACTACTCTACTTATAGAAGTTACTAAAAAGAACTAAGAGTTTAGATAGAAAGACCTATAATAATAAGCGTTTAAGATGCTAAAATAAATGTTTACTACTGCACTACTACTATAAATGTTTAATAAAAATAAACTAATATAGGTTAAAATAGATATATTAGACTAAGCTCTAGAGGTATATCTTAGCTAACCTAGAGAAGATAGTAAGTATTAACTATACTTCTTCTACTTAAGAAAGTTCTTAGTACTAGAACTTAACTATAATATATATAATAAGAAACTTATAGCTATTATAGTAGTAATAAAGAAATAAAGAATATACTTAGAAGGCGCTAAGTACTCTATTAACGTAGTATTAGACTATAAGAACCTTATAGCGTTTATAACAACAAAAACGCTAAACTAATAATAAGTTAGATAGGTAGAAACACTAGCTACACTAAACTTTATAATTTAATACTAAAAGAGTACTAAAAATAGAGCCGCGAATATACTTAGTTATAGAGCTAACTACGTAGACACTATAAAAGAGAAATATAAAGCCGTGCTCTATATAAGACTAGATAGAACTCTAGAATATAACGAACTATAAGTTAGCTAGATTATAGAGATTAGAGACTAGTAGAATAATAGGCTAGAGCTACCTAATAAATAAGAATAGCGAGAAGTACTAGAAACGTTATAAATAAAGTTTATCTAGAAATTCTATAGCACTATAACATATAAGTACTAGAGAATTAAACGTACTCTTAAGAGGCTACGCTAAGAATATAAATTTCTTATAATAAAGAAAAAAGTTATAAGAATAGTACGAAAGTACGTAGAGTACTAGTAGAATAAGGTAACTAGGTACTAACTCTATAGGCTACTATAACTCTTAGAACTACCTATAATACTATAGTAATACGTTACTATAGACTTTATTACAAAGCTATCTAGATTAATTAAACCCGCGTTATAAAGAAAGTGTAATACTATCTTAGTAATTATAGACTAATTTACTAAATACGTATACTTCTATCTAACTAGTAAAACTCTTAGAGCTAAAGAACTAGCTTATAAGGTAAGCTAATAACTATTTAGCTAGTATAGAATACTAGAACGAGTTACTATAGATAGAAATAAACTATTTATATCTAAGTTTTAGAACGTACTACTTAGCTAAATAGAAGTAAGTAACTAAATATTAACTAGCTTCTACCTCTAAACTAATAGATAAATAGAACGAATAAACTAAACTCTAGAAGAATATCTAAAAAATTACGTTAACTAAGAATAAGATAACTAGGTTAAACTACTATCTATAGTATAACTAGTATATAACATAGTAAAACAAGAAACTATAGAGATAACTCTCTATTAAGTATATTATAGCTATAAGGCTAGAACCTATAGATCTCTAATATATCTAGCTATAATCTCTCTAAATATAAAGAAAAAGAAGTACTAAATAAGAATAATCTATAATAAACTATAAAGAATAGTAGAAAAAATAACTTAATAAGTAAATAAGAGAAGAATTAAGAGACTAACCTTTAAGAAGAGGGGTAAAGCTTTTATTCTACAAAAAAACTTACGTACTAAGTAACCTAGCAAGAAACTTAACTACTTATAAATTAGACTATTTAAGATTAATAAGTAACTTAGACCTGTTAACTTTAGGTTAAAGCTACTACTAATAATACGAATACACTCTATATTCTATAAATCTAAACTTAAACTAGCGCCTAATAGCGCACCGCTTAATAAGTAAATAGAGGTAGAGCTAGACTAGAATTTTAAAGTTAAAAGAGTACTAGATAAAAAGCGTATATAAAATTAGTAGAAGTACTAAGTTAGATAGAAAGAATATCTACTAGAAGAAGATACCTAGAAACTACTAGAAAACCTTAAGAACTACTCTAAGAAACTAGAGAAGTTTTATTAATAGTACTAACTCTAAAGCCTAGAGACTAGAACTCTAGATTCTCTAGACAACTCTAGTTAAATAACTAAAGAGAATTAACTAAGAGAGTAAAGAGTTATAGCTATAAGAGTTACTATACCTTCTACTCTAGCCGCTCTAGCTTCTTAATATTAGCTAGATCTCTAGAAAGTAACGCGTCTTAGTAACGCTATACTAGATCTAACTACTTCTAGAGACGATTACTACGCGCCTTAGTAGACTACTATAACTTAGCTAGACGCCCCGCCTTAAGACTAGCCTTAGACTACTAAGAACGTAAATTAGCTACTAGCTAATTTAGCTTCTCTACCTCTTTAAGGTCTAATACCTTATTATAAGACTAACTCTTTATAATATACTCTAAGTAGTAACTAGAAGATATCTCTATAATATAATATAGGTTATAGAAATAGTAAGTACTATAAAAGTTATTAGATATATTAGTACTAGTACATAGAATAAGGTTAGCGTAATAGTAGTAGTAAACTATTAAGAACTTAGTACGCGCAGGTAGTATAGTAAGAATAGAAAGAGAAGAGAGAATATAATACTATAGAACTATAGGTAGTACTACTCTTATATAGAAATAGTATAGAATAATAAAATACTATACCTAGAGATAGAATAGAGCTTTAGAATAATACTTTAGAAGAAGAGGTAAGTATTATAATTATAGAATTAGAAATAAGATTAGTTAGCTAGAATAAAGAAAAATAGTAGGCTAAGCCTAAGATTATAGAAAAAGAGATTACGTATAAAGTTATAAGAATAATTAGAGCTATATAACGTAGATTAGATAGATTAGATAGAGTAAGGTAGATTAGGTCTAATCTATAGAAGCTAGGTCTTAGCGCCTAATCTAGCTAGAATAGCACGTATATATAAACTAGAAGAAGCTTACTTCTTATAGCTTCTTATAGTTATTACTTTATTTATTAAATTACTACTATAACTTATAATTTATAGTAATATTACGTTTACCTTTTTATTACTAAAGATTCTAGCCTAAAGCACACCTCTTACCTTCTCTTATAAAAGTAAGCCTTAGTCTTAGTTAAGAGAATAGCTTATAATATATATAAGTCTAGTAAAATATAAAGTATATAACGTTTACTCTAGATAAGAGGTAAAGTTAATCTATTTAACTTACGCGCCTATAACTAACTATAGACTAGACTAGAGTATATATTATATAAAAGTACTAAGTTTTAGCTACTATTTTATAATCTAATACTTATAGTAGTTACTATATATATTATAAGAAATATATTTAGAGATTTTAGATTAATAGATAAGGTTCTAGTACTAGAATCTCTAGAAGGTAAGATAGTAATTCTACTCTACTAGAACCTAAGCGTCTAGAACCTACTCTTCTTTAAGAAAAGTAATAGAAAGATAGAGACTATAAGTATATTTAGTTAATATCTTTAAGAATTAGGCTTTTATACTAGTTATATTAAACCTCTAATAGTATATAATTTTAGAGTAAAAAGTTTAATTCTTACTAGTACGTATACTATTCTATAGAACTCTATATACTTAACTTATACTATATATAAATAGAAATTATTTATAAAATATAAGAATAAAATAGAGTAGATAGAAAAATCTAGTAACGTACTATAATTACTATATAGCTAATAATACTAGAGTAAATAGTTAGGTAACCTTCTTCTATAATTAAGAGTATTAAATAGATATTATAGACCTTTTTTATTCTTTACTTATTACTTAGAATCTATAGCTATAGTAGTTACTACTAGTAGAAAAGCGCTATAAGCTTAAGTAAAGTATCTAGTTTAAGAAAATTAAGATAAAACTTCTTTCTTTAGATAACGTACTATTAAAGAATAAATATAAGTATTATAGTACTAATATAGGTTTAAGTTTAGATACTACTTACATAATAGTAGCTAGCGCCTTACTAGCGCCTTGGCGCCTACATAGATATTTTCTATAGTCTACTAAGCCTTCTACTTCTTATAGTATAATATATTATATTACTATATTACTCGCTCTATAATAGTTTATACTATTCTACCTAAAACCTTACTATCTTATAACGATTTTTTCTAGTATTATACTAGAGACCTAGAAAGAAACTAAGAACTACGCTGCTATTATACGCAGCCTAGCCTCTCTTACGCCTCTAGAAAACTATAAAGCTAGTTAGACTCTAGAACTATAGTAAGTAATTAGTAATAGTAGTAGTAGAGAAAGCTTCTTACTAACTATATATAATTCTAGCTACTAATATAGTAGATAACAGCTACTAGTATTAATACTAACCTAACTAAGCTTATTATATTACTAGGCCTAGAATAAGACCTAGCGCTATAAGCTAAGACTCTTATAGCTCTTCTTTTTATACTTAAGAATACTCTAATACACTAAATAAATTAGGTAGAGGCTAAAGGTACTAAGTAGCAAGCTAAGCTTAATTAAATAGAACTTAAAAATAACTAGAAGTAGCGCTAGATTAAAACTATTATAACTACTCTTACTAACCTCGCAAATAATAATACTAACGGCGGCGGTAGACGCCGTATTTTAGAGAATCTAGAAAAGTTTAAGAGTAATAAGAAGAATATACTAAAGTACTAATAATAGTTTAAGACATAGTAGTTAGGTATCTACCGCGTTCTTAAGGTAGATAATTACGTCTTTAATAGTAGCTTCTATTAGCTATAGTATATTATAGAATACCTAAAAGGCGATACCTATAGCCTGCTATAAATAAAGTTTAAGATAATTACTAATAACTTTAATAACCTAGTTTCTTAGCTATAGCAAGGCCTAAAGAATATTCTAGAGAGTATAAGCTAGATCTACATCTTAGTTAACCTATCGTAGTAAGTAAAAATTAACTTCGAAAACTACTAGATAAAAAATAAACTCTAGCCTAACTTTAAAGCTAAGTATAACCGCCTTATAACTATAGCTAGAAAGATAAATACGTAGATAGTTAATTTACTTAAGATTAAGGTTTTCTATAAGCTCTCTAACGTAGTTATAGTAAGCTTAGATAAGCTAGAACTAGATAATATTAATAAGTAGTATAAGTAATACTAGAAAAGCTAGAAAGACCTATAGAAGAAAGCCTATATTAATAAACTATAAGCTTACCGCTCTAGCGCTAAATCTACTCTATAAATCTAAGAGCTACTAACTTTTTATAGCGCTATACTCTCTAATATAATAGTAACAGACTCTAATACTATATAATTAGACGCCCGCCGCCTATTCTAGAATTTAACTTAGAATAACTACCTAACCTAAGAATAATATATCTAGTAAGACCTCTATTTCTACTATAAGTAGGTAGAATATAACAAGAATAACTACGTAGAAAAGAAACAAAATAATACTAAGTATAGATAGCTTAGACTAACTAGAATAGAGCAAGAAACTATTCTTTAAATTCTATTATATCTACTCTAATTATAGTATTTACCTTAGCTTTTCTACTTCTATTTTCTATAAAGCTTTCTACTAGGTAATCTATTCTAAGTATAAGGCTTTATAGAAGAAGAGACTAATAGCTCTACTTTAAGTCTAACTACTCTAGTAGATATACTACCGTCTATAGTTACACTCTTAATAAGCGTGTTAAACTCTAGCTTTCTAGAAAACTTCTAACCTCTAGCTAATATTATAACTAGAGGTTAATAGAGAATTTAAGGTTAGTCTAGAATAATAATATATATTAGATTCGCTATATTCTAGCTAAATAAGAGCTACTATAACTTAGATCTATAAATAGTAAATTATTATTTATTTAAATAACCTTATTTCCTGCGTACTATAACTCTAAAAAAGTTAATAAACTTATTAATAGTAAATACTTAGAATAAGTATTTATTAGTAAGAACCTTATTACTAAACTTTACCTAGAAATAAGGCTAACACTAGTACTATAAACACTTCTTCTAGTAGATAGTAAAATAAAGAACTAAGTTACTAGCTATACTATTTTACTAATAGTAACTAGTAACTACTATAAATACTACCTATTCTTTATTACTACTCTAGCCTAGAAAACTTCTATTATTCTTAGCTTACTATAGCTAAGGCGCTATAACCTAAGTATAGACTAGATAGAAATAACGTTAACCTTTAACTTATAGTACTACTAATGCTACTATTACTCTATAGACCTTTTCTTACTACTCTAAGCCTTCTATAACCTCGTTATACTAGGTAAACCTAAATATTCTAACTATAGACTATCTATATATAAAGAAGTAGCTAAATATAATTAACTATAAGAGAGCTTACTAATTACTATTAAAGTAAGTCTAACTTCTAGCTATCTCTACTATTATACGCATAATACTAATATAGAAAAAGATACTATACTAGAATACTACGCTCTTATAATTCTAAACTAACTATAAGAAAAACTAGTTCCTTCCTATTTTGCTACTAGATTAAGGTAAAAGAGAAAACTACTATAAAAGCTACTACTCTCGCTATTAAGTATTCTGCTTTCGCAGCTACTTTATACTACCTAGTAGTAGAATAAGTAGCCTAATCTAGAAGATATCTAACTAGCGTTTACTATAACCTTTCTCTAATTCTACTAAAACTCTAGCATAAGAGCTATAAAGATTACCTAGAAAGAGCTTAATAATATAGAGATATAGAAACTCTCTAGAGAAATATATAAGCTTCTTACTAAAAGTAAAACTCTACTATATATAAGAGGTATAACTAACGCGAATATTAATAAATTTATAAAAGAGAAACTAGATCTACTAAAGAAGAACCTTGTTAAGATACTACTATTATAGTTAGTAGACCTATATAAAGAATTTCTACCTAGTAAAGTAAATAAATTACTACTATAGCAAGCCTAGAACTATAAGATTAAACTTATACTAGAAAAGAAGCTGCTATACTAGAAGAATAGACCTTTCTTCTTGCTAGAGCTATAGGTTATTAGAAAATAGCTTAATAATAACCTAGATAAGAGATTTATCTAAGAATCTTAGGCGCGCTACGCGGTACTATTATTACTCGCGATAAAACTAGAAGAAGAAATTCGCATCTATTAAGACTACTAAGGCCTTAATAATATTACTATTAAGAACTAATATCTACTACCTCTTATACGAAAAACTCTAGATATATTATATAATACTAAGGTCTATATAAAACTAGATATTATTACTATATTTAATAAACTTTGTATTATAGAGAGCTATAAATAGAAAACTATCTTTACTACTTAATTTAGGCTCTATAAGTTACTTATTATACTATTTAGACTATATAATACTCTAGCCTTCTTCTAGAACTATATTAATTATACGCTATATAACCTACTAGACTAAACGTATACTACCTATCTTAATAATATTCTAATCTATTTAGCTAATTATAAGAAATATAAGAGCTACGTCTAGAAGATAGTCTAATAATTAATTAATATAGGCTTGTAAATTAACATCTATAAATACAAGTTTAAAACTACAAAAATAAAGTACCTAGGCCTAATAGTTTCTCTAGAGAGTATTAAGATAGACCTAGCTAAGGTTTAAACTATTAAAGATTAGTTACTATTTTTATGTTTTTAGGATCTATAAAAGTTTCTAGAGTTTGCTAACTTCTATAGACGCTTTATCTAGAACTTCTCTAAGATTACTAGCCTACTAAATAAGCTTATAAGAAAAGACTTACTATAGTACTAGAGTAATAATTAGTAAAACGTATTTAAAAATCTAAAGTTAGCTTTTACTATAGCTCTAGTACTAGCTATATTTAATTATACTAGACGCACTATTCTAGAGACTAACGCCTCTAACTAGGCTTCTAGCAGAGTTCTTTTATAATATAATAAAGAAGGTATTCTACGTTCTATTACTTATTTTTCTAGTAAACATGCTACGCTAGAATATAACTATAAGATCTATAACAAGAAGCTTCTTACTATTATTAAAGCGCTTAAAGAATAGAGACTAGAGCTATAAGACGTTATAGAACTATTTAAGGTTATTATAGACTATAAGAACCTAGAATACTTTATCTTAACTAAAACTCTAAGCTAGCGTTAAGTCTAGTAGTTAGAATTTCTTTTATAGTTTAACTTCTAGATTATATACTAACTAGACTTAAAGGCTATTCGTCTAAATACGCTAAGCTAGAAACCTAGAGATTACTCTACTAAAATAGATATAAATAATAATTATATTAAGAATAGATAGCGTATAGTACTCTCTCTAGAATAATTTAACCTAGCTATACTAGTAGACCTTCTTAGAGAGGCCTAGAATACCTAGAATCTATATACCGCTCTAATTAATATTATTCTACTAGCTATAGCTAAGCCTATTAATAACCTAATTAACCTAGCGTACTAAAGGTTAGATATAGCCTAAGCTATAATATCTACTCTCTAGAATAAATAAGTAAAACAATAGCTAAGAATACTATAAAAAGAGCTAAGAATACTAATACTAGACTATAGAACTCTTAATAGATAGATCTACTACTAAAACTAATTATTTACTCTACCTAATAATAAGTTATAAACCTAAATTCTCTACTAAACTTACTCTACTAGCTCTGCTAGATACTCTAGCTAAGTTAAAACTATTAACCTAGTTATAAGAAACTACTAGTAGCCTAGAGTTACTAGAGATATTAAGAAATATATTAGAGCTTACAAGCTATATACGCGTGTTAAGAGCTTACGCCTTACTTCTTAAGGCTTTCTTTAACTATTACTAGTACTATTCTATACCTAGTTAGATATATCTATTAACTATATTACTCTATTACTACTATATAAGAAGAATAGGCGAATATATAAGTACCTACTAGTAGTTATCTACCGCCTTACTAAAATACGCTATCTTATTCTAGTCTCTTTACTATCTATAGAGAAATTAGTAGATACTTTTATAAGCCGCGTGTACTATTTATATAGTACGCTAGATAATATAGTTTTAGACTAAGGCATATAGTTTATTTCTAAATTCTAGCACTACCTCTTAGAGAGGCTAGATATTAAGCTAAAATACTTATTATTCTTCTATTTAGAGACTAATAGCTAAACAGAAAGAGTTAATAGTAGTATTAAATAATACCTTCGCGCGTTTATAAACTTCTACTAAGATAACTAGGTCTAATAGCTACCTCTTACTAAATTCGCAATAAATAATATAGTATTAGAGACTATAGACGTGTCTCTATTCTTTATAAACTATAGCTATAATCTCTAATTAGGTTTAGAGCTCTTATAACTATACCTACTAAACTTATCTCTAACGTAGAAATAGTAGTTCTACTATACTAACGCTATTATAAACTACTTTAAGCGTATACTTACCTAACTAAAAGCTCTTGTATAGTAGTCTATTAACTAGTATAAGTAATATACTAATAATTACTAGAAAGACGCGCTACGCTATAAGAAAGGCTAGAAAGTCTACGTTAATACACGTAATATAAAAACTAACTACCTAATAAAGAAAGAGAATAATAAGATAGTAGAACTATATAAAGTTAAGAAAGTCTACCTACGCGCTTACCTACAAGAACCTACTACTATCTATAAAAATCTTTCTAGTATTCTATTACTTACTTCTACAACTCTAATATAATACTAAGAGCCTTCTAGAATAAGATAAGATTAATAAAGTAGAGTTATACTATCTACGTAGAAGAGTTCTAGAATAAGAGGATAGATTAGATAAAGTAACTAAGTAATAGAAATTTAATAAGCTACTTAATAGCTATAATAACTATAGAGACCTATAATACCTTATTAAATAGAGATACTATAAGCCTTTCTAGCGACTAGTAATAGACCTTAGAGGCTAAGATAAAGTAATTCTAGCCTTCTATAGTATATACCTAGAAAAGCTAGAACTACTAATATAGGTAAGAAAGTTAGCTAAGCTCTAACAAAGATAGAGAGAATTTTTTTTAGAGTTAGGCTATTTAGAATAAATAGTAGAGTAGAAGAGAAGTACTATTATAGTACTAATATAGGTTTAGGTTTAGGTACTACTTACGTAATAGCGGCTAGTACCTTGCTAGCGCCTTAGCGCCTATATAGATATTTCTTATAGCCTGCTAAGTCTTCTACTTCTTATAGTATAATATATTATATTATCGTATTATCTACTTCGGTATAATAAGAAGTTATAAATCTAGAAATAAAAGCTAATTTTAGAAATACTTTATAAGTATTAGAAGAAATAATCTATATAATCTATAAGTAAAATTAATATCTATATAAAAGAATATACTAGTTATTATAAAACTATATTCTAATAAGTACGTAAACTTATACTAGTATAAAACTATCTAGTATCTAGTATATTTATTAAGGCTACTATATATAGTAATAAAGGTAGAAATATTCTCTAAGATCTAATTAAGCTTTATTTATAAGAAGAGAAAGTTATATTCTAACTAAGTTTTAATCTAGATAAATACTACTATCTAAAAACGTAAAAAATAGATAGATATATAACTTATTCTATTACTTATAAAATAGCGTCTAACTAGAGAATTTTCTATAGTAAACTAGCTACTATATAGTAGAAATATATACTTAGTTACTATTAAAGGTAGCTTAAGAAGAGTTATATATTTATAGAGTTTTACTTTTTCTATAGTAAATAGTTTATTAACTATAAGAAATAGAGTACTTATTACAAAGTCTATTTAAACTAGCCTAAAATAATCTCTACTTAGTATAACCTACTAATCTATAGAGAAATACTTACTACTCTAGAGTTCTATCTAGACTATTTAGATAATAAGTTACTATACTAAAATATAAATATAGTAGTTTTCTAAGATAGCTAAGTAGAAAAACTATATCTATAATTAGTATCTAGAAGATTCTAAGTTACTAGTATATTCTCTATATAAATTCTATTATAGAAAGTTATTTTTATTACTATTATATAGTAAATATAAAGATAATTAACTATATTATACTATAAGAAGTAGAAGGCTTAGTAAGCTATAAGAGATATCTATATAGATACTAAGATACTAGTTATAGACTTATATAAGTAGCGTCTAGACCTAAACTTATATTAGTACTATAATAGTACCTCTCTTCTACTCTACTATTTATCTTAAATAGTCTAAATTACTCTAGAATAATTTTTCTCTCTACTATTATTAGAATCTAGCTAACTTCTTTATCTATATAAGTAGTTTTAGCTTTCTAGAATATATACTATAGAAAGCTAGAATTACTTTATTCTAGTCTTTAAGATTAGTTACTAGCTACTAGAATAGCTTATAGTATTTTAATTTAATAAAATATTATAAATCTTTATAGTTATTATAGCTATTAAGTAGCTTATTAAATTTCTATTACTTAGTTACTTTATCTAATCTATCTTTCTATTCTAGAATTCTCTTATATAGATAGCGTAACTTAGTCTTATTAATTTTATCTTATTCTAGAAGACTCTTAACATTATATTAAGACTAGAGAAGTAAATAGTAGAATACTAGAAAGATTTTTATTAATAGTAGTAGGTCTAATAGATAGGTACGTAGGTAGACTTTCTTAACTTTATATAGTTTAGCTATCTTATTATTCTCTTTCTTTATTAGGTAATTAGTTTTTATATTACGTGTATTAATATAGACTTTCTAGTCTTTTTTATAACGTAGTATATTCTTATAGTAATTATTTACGTATTATTTATACTAGTTAATTAACTACTAGATAAAAGCTTTTAGCTAGGTAAGTATACGCTTAAAGTAATTAGTTATAGTATTAGCGTAATAGAATTAGTATTTCTATATTATAGATAGGTTTAGTAGGTATAGTTATAATAGTTCTAAGTCTAGCTAGAGATTATTATTATAGTTTATAAAGAATAGAGATATACTAGTAGTCTTTAATATTATATTATTTATTATAAATTTAGTAAGAGGTAGCTATTATATCTAATTATTTTAATAAAAGTTTATAAATATATAAAGATACTACTTAATACTACTATTAACTTTCTCTATTTAGCTATTAGTCTTAGAGTAGAAAGATAATAAATGCTTTAGCTTAATACCTAGTCTTTTAGAAAGGTAATACTAGAATTTAGAAATAAACTACGTATCTTAGTCTAATACTATATTATCTAGTATACTATATAGATAATATACGTAGCTTATAAATATATTTACTAGTTTTTCTACTAATAAGAAGAATACTAGAATAAGATAATATATTTTTATAAGATAGTAGATAACTACTAGTAGGTATCTATATATTTATCTATTCTTTTTATATAGTAGTAATAGAGTAATATAATTAATAGATATATCTAACTAAGTATAGAATAGTACTAGTAGTAGCTAGAGAAACTTTTAAGAAGTAAGATATAAACTCTTAATTTATATATATAGCTTATAAGCTTTAATATATTCTTTAACGTCTCTAGTTACTCTAGGCTACTAGTAATCTTGTTATAGTACTAACCTGCTCGCTTAGTTATATAATCTTAGCTATCTTAGCGTCTTAGTATAGTAGATATCTACTCTACGCCTCTATATCTTTATAGCTTAATATTATATAACTTATTATATATCTTAAATTCTTATTTCTTATTCGTGCTATAATAGTTTATATAATTCTACTATTAGCTCTACTACGTACTATATAGTCTAGCTAAATTATAATAAAAAAAACCTACTCTATAATTCTAGAAACTAAGATACTATAAGTAATATCTAGAAGAAGAACTAGGTAGAAACTCTAGCTATAAATCTCTCTAACTTTCTAATACTCTAGGTACTTACGTAGACTAGAGGCCTGCGGTAAGACTCTACGTAGCTACTAGTTATAATTAGTAAAGCTAATACTAACTAGAAAGCCTTAGTAATAAAGAATACTCTTAATAATATCTTTAGAAACTTTAAGAATAGCTTTAATTACTAGTTCTAGACTCTTTAAGCTAACTATAATACTATTACTACTAAATACTCTACTCTCTAAGTATAGCTACGTATAGTAGAGTAGCGTACGTATATTATAGAAGCTATAGCTACTACTCTTTAAATCTCTCTACCTACTAATCTCTATAACTCTTATTAATAGAATTATAATAACTTACTAAAATTTAATAGTAAGAGTAACCTAAGTACTAGATAATAGAAATATAAGAATTAGAAGATAGAAGTCTATTTAGCCTTAGCTATAAATAGCGTCTTCTTTAATATAGATCTATCTTATCTTCTATACGTTATAAACCTTCTTACTAGTAATACTATAGAGCGCTACTACTATAACCTTAATATAATTCTAGATAATCTAGATAACTAGAATATATAGCTCTATACTATAGTCTTAGATCTATTTATAAATATAGACTAAGTTTATATTAGTACTACTAAAATACTAGAGGCTAATACTAAATTTAATAACCTAGTTATAAGTATATACCTTTTTTCTAACTTCTTATCTAATTTTAAGAAATAGTCTACTTATACTAAGAAGATAGCTATAGAAAAGATTACTACTCTTTACTATAAAGTATTTATAAAGCTTAGTAGTATAGTTACTAACTAGATTAAGCTTTCTAAACCTACTAACTTTAATAAATAGGTTAAGTTAGTTTTTCTACTACTAATATTAAGGTATTATAGTAATTAGTATTAGCTTAGTAAGCTACTTAAGCTTTAGTAGTAAATTAAGAAGATTATATAAAGATAAACGCGTTATATTTATAATTAATTAATTAATTAGTATCTAGCTATATTAGTACGCGCTACTTATAGTTAATCTAAACGTTAGCTTCTTTAAGTAGCTTATAACTAATTATTACGTTATAGTAGCTAGTATTATAATATATAAAGTAGGTGCGTATTTAGTAGCTTTCTAGTACTAAATTAGCTTTAAAATATTTATCTATCTAGCTATTAGATTATCTATTATAACTAGTAAGAGGAATAGGTTCTATACGTAATAGCTTAACGTAAAGGTTTTATCTAAGAGTCTAAAGGTACTTTAGGTATACTAGAACGTAACTACCTACTCTAGTATTAATTAAGCCTCTAAGCTTAATAGTAAGACTATTTATAAATATTTAGTAGAGTAGAGTAAATATAGAACTACTAAATAGCTTTTCGCGTAGATTTATTACTCTAGTAGGTAGCTCTAGAGAGAAGACTTCTTCTAGAGCTAGACTTTTTCTAAATTATTAGATTTATATTCTAACGTGTTATTCTTAGATACTTATAGCTCTATAGACTCTATAGACTTCTTTTCTAGATTAATATTCTTAATAGCTTTCTACGTAGTAGAGACGCTTAAGTAATTATAACTTATATAACTAGGTTACTAGTATTAGAAGTAGGTAACTAGCTTTCTAATTACTAGAGCTTTATCTAAGATTAGTAGAATATCTAGAAGAGCTATAGGTATATAATATAGCGTTAATATAAGCGCGTTATACTTTTTAACCTTTCTAGATATATAAGCTTCTTCTTAGGTAAGCTCTCTAGTAAAGTCTTAAGTAAGGTCTATATATTAATTATAATTATAAGTATACTAATATTAGTAGATACCTATCTATATATATAGACTTATTAAAAGCTTTTTATAAAACTTCTCTATCTATTAGTCTATTAGAAGCTAGCGCTTCTACGCTAGATAGAAGAAATTAACCTAGAAGTATACGAAGTTAGTAGTATTTTAGTAACGTAGCTTCTAGAAATTAAGATAAATATTTAGCTTTTTATAGAGATCTATATAGCTTTTCTCTAGCTAATTAAGTATATATTTATAGAAAATCTACGTACTACTATTTCTTAGAGTACGTAGAATTATAGAGAGAGTCTAGTATATATTTTCTTCTATCTACGTATATATATAGGCTATAATAGTTTTTTTAGTATTTTTATCTATTTCTTCTATATACTAGTTATAATTAGCTTAAAGTTTATCTTATAACTTATCTTTCTATTACTTAAAAGTAATAATCTTACTATTAAATAGTAATAAAAAGTCTAGAAACTTAATAGAAAATCTTATCTAGCTTTCTAAGCGTTATTTAGTTACTAGTAGTATAGTAGATATATACGTAGTTAGATAAAAATCTAGAATTAAGTTATCTAGTAGTAATACGCTAGTTTTATATATACGTAGTATCTAAGTTATAAAGCGTATTACGTATTAAGTTAATAGAGTAGATAGTATTTAGCTTCTAGAGTAAGATTATAGTTATGCTTATAGCTATTAAATCTTTACTAAAGTAATAGCTTTTTTCTACTATAAATTCTAATACTTTCTATATATAGTATCTTCTTTAGTAAGTATATTAGTAGTAATCTAGTAATATATATAGGTCTATTATATAAGTACCTAGTATATAAGTAATTAGCTAACTAATTTATTAATAATTTTATCTAGCTTTTCTAGAAAAAGCTCTTAAAGCTTCTTTCTAGAGGTAAAGAGTATATAAGAGCTATTAGCTACTAATAATCTAGGTATTACTAAGCTCTAGCGTAGCTATACTAGCTTCTATTTAAAGTTATTATTCTAATTCTTATTAGTTATTATATTATGTTATTAAATAGATAATTTATAATAATAATATTATTTTAAGTAGCTAGCTAGCAGGTTTTCTATCTAGAATTTAAGAATTATAGAAGTAAAAGAGTACTATAAAACTAGAGTTTTACTTCTAGAATTACTTTATAAGAGTTTACCTATAGTATTTAAGTAGTTTAACTTAGATATAGCTTTTTATTTAAGAAGTAAAAGTATATACTACTAGCGTAGTAGCTAATTATTAGCTCTACTAGTAGAGTAGAGAATTATTAATTTTTAAAATAGAGAGAGTTTCTATATATAGAAGTTCTATAGAAGTTCTCTTATATATAGAGCTCTTATAGCTCTCTTTAGTCTACTACTAGTAGTATCTTTTCTACTACTAACTAGATTCGCTAGTAGTCTTATATAGTACTAGAGGTAAGTAATTAATTAGTATATTAATAGATTCTTAAAGTAAGTAACTAGGCTTTTATAGCTCTAATTCTTAGTATAGCTATTAGTAAATACTTCTTATAAGACTACTTAGTTTAGTCTAATATTATACTACTATCTTTAGCTAAAGAGGTATTAACCTTTAGATAATATAAGAGCTAGCTCTATAGTCTCTACTACTATAAGCGTCTCTAAATATCTAGCTAGGTAAGTTAGCTATAGATAGTACTATCTCTATAAGCTATAAGAATAAGAGATACTAGTAGAGTAGGTTAAGTTAAATTTAGCTATCTAAAGATAAGAAGTAGAAAAAAGGCTTTAAGAAGCTCTATATATAGAAGAACTAAGTACTAAGACGCTAGGCTAGATTACGTAATAAGGTTACGTAATCTAAAGTTATATAACCTAAGATAAATCTTTAAACTAGACTATTATAAGTAGTACTAAAGACTATACTTTTAGTCTTCTATATATAGTAGTATCTTAGGTTAAGAGTATTAAAAGACTTATATTTAATAAGCTCTTTAGCTTCTAGTATCTAAGATAGAAGAAGTTAATAACTTTTAAAAATATTAAGATAGATATATAGTAGTAGAGTAGATAATAGGTTTAGACTATAGATATTTAATTTAGATAGTAGTCTAGCCTAATATACTATATAATATCTTATTAGTCTAGATTTTACTCTTATAATCTCTAACCTTCTAATATTTCTTAGTAGAATCTATTACTCTATATATAGAGTATAACTACCTATAGAGATAAGTAAACTTCTCTTATATAACTAGTTTTAGTTATAGTTACTAGCCTAAGTAGTTACTACTTTAATCTAAGCTATAAGTAAGCCGCTCTAGAAGATCTCTAATCTAAGTCTAAGTATATATTAGAAGGTCTAAAACTAGACCTGCACAGCCTCTAAGCATAAACGAACAGGCCTGTTTAGGGAACTTAACTCGGCTATACTTTCCTAGTCACGTGCAGCTTTGTTTCGGCTAAGACTGCTGCCTTCGGCTTAGCTACCTCCTTTAACTATCCGTCTCTCGTCGCCTACACCTTACCTTCTCTAACTGCTATCTACGCATTCAAAGCCTTATAGAAAGGTAAGAAGGTAGTGTAGCCTATTATCTGTGTCTTAATTTTCGTATACACCCTTAACGTTTATCTAGCTTATTAATAAATATGGCTAGGTTCTAGTTGTTCCCTCCACGTTCGATAGTACGGTAAAAACTATAATAAGTGACACGCTTGGTAGCACTCGAGCCATGTCTAGGTGGCAGAAATTAGCCTACATCTCTAGTGACGAGCTAAGTGACAGCCTTAGCAGAGAGTGTAATTTCTATACCCTTACCGCCGAACCTATTATATTAGCCTAGGTCCACGCACAGTAAGATTAGATTGAATCGGCCTAGAATTGAGGATGTGTTGGATAAGGGTATATTCATGCGAAGATAGACTCTAGAGCATTAAATTACTCAACCTGCTAAGACAGGAGCTAACATCTAGTGCACCCGTAGAGGAGCTCGAGCCGCTGGAGAGGCGTGGTATTACGGCATGCCACGCTTGTTAGTCGGCAAGAGATGGGATATAACGTGGTCTCTGTGCCAACAGGGTGGTGACAGTGAGTGGAACGATCACATTTAACTCTCAAACACGGCGCTGCTATGACCTTGTGAGCGGCTTAGGATTCGTATTAGAGTAGGGCAACTTCATGCGTAGACGTCATACGGAGATAATTAGAGAGTATTAGGCATGGATTTAAGGAGGAGCTGGGATCGGATGGTAATGAGGTGGCTGAATTTAATGGTAGAACTAGGTGGCGGGGATTCATGCATGCCGGAACAACTGCGACTTCGAGTTAGACGAAGCCGGCCATTCCCTAGACATCGTGGAACACTTTGACGAAGCGTGTCCAGACTAATTTCCCGTACGGCCCTTAATTAAGAGGCGCAGCTTCTAGGCACACCGCACTCGGTGTTCCTAAAGGTATTAGTAGCGACGTCCAGTGTTCAGGATCGCAGGATCGCAGGATGCATTTATGCGGACCACGTTCACGGGGAAAGATGGCCCTAATTATGGCGCTTTTCCGGCGGAGCTAGCGGCAGACAGTCCATACTTATTGGAGGGAGGCTTGTACTTGGATGGCACGGGGATTTAGAGGTGACGGAAGGTGACGGCGGTGTAGCCGAGAGCGACGCAGAGCACCTCTTATGTCCGCCGCCCGGACTGCAACACGCTCGTCAAGCTGCCCGCCCTAGACGACAGGGATACAGTCGACTACGATGTAGCCCTCATCATCTGCGGCATCATCTCCGACAACAGCTAGAACACCGGCTAGTTCGCTCGTTCGCTCAGCCGACGGCAGCAACGTGTGCGAGCGAGGTGCGCCGTTGGTCGCCGCCGATGGCGACATCTTCTACTTTGTCAGCCATTACACCTGTCAGTTACAGCCACAGTCAATTCGCCATGGCCGCGCGCCACTGACAAGTCACTTTCTGCAGACAAATACCCCGTCTATGTCTCGTGGGATCACTGGCGCGTCCCTGTGACGCCGACCTCTCCTCCGCCTTCTCTACGCTCCCTATTGATCCCCCACCGCCCTTACTCCGCAACGGCGGCTATATGGAGGACCCTAAGAGCCGTGACTAGTCGTGCCGTGTGTTGGACATTATGGACTTACGCAAGCAAGCGTACCTGGTCTTGGTAGGCGAGAGGGGAAGTGGTGAGTCACTAACATAGGCGAGAGCAGCGACCTGGAGATTTAGTTGGCGCTAAACAGGATGCTGCTGCGGGCGGACCTGCACTGGTCGTTTAACGCCAGCACGTAGGTGCCAATGGTAAAAGAGGGGAGGCGGCTGGTCATATACGTAGTACGGACAGCTGACGTGTCGAACTAGTTTGCTGCGCTGTGGTATAACGTTGAGATGCAGAAGCTTGTGGGTATTGACTAGCGTTGCTTGTTTGCACGTGTCGCGTGGGTGGTGCTGTCGCTGCACTGAGTTTCTCTCCATCTGGCGACTAGCGGGCGACATCCCGTCTGCAGCTCTGCCTCCTTCTGGTCACCATTCTCCGGCTTAACCCCGATCCCTGAGAAGAGGACAGCGCGCGAGGTGAAATTGACTGTGGTATGCGGGACGTTTATTGCATTGACCTCTCCAACCTGTTGTATAGCGCGCGGAAATGCGGATCGAGGTATGAATACGAGAAGCAGAAATCGGTTTTGCAGAAGAGATGACGTTCTTTGTTCGGCGTGGAGGGGTCGGGTATGCGGGAGAGGTATAGGGGGTTTATCCTTTAGGACTGCCTGCGAGTTTAGCGGTGAAGGCATTCGGCGAGAGTAGGACTTACACGCTCTCAGGCTGCCACTTGTCCTTGTAGTGAAGTTTGATAGCAAGTTCAGTAAGTGGCCAGACAACGCTGAAGCACCAAGCATTCTCGTCTCTTCCGAACTGTGTACAGAGAATGACGCCCTTAAATATCTTCTTCACCTGTTGTAGGGTGTCGATGAGCGCAAAGTCCGCCAGAGTACATTTATCCTCATGATCAAAGGACTCTTCGTCAATCGGCTCCATGTTACGGACAGAGGAAAGTCCGGGTCCTGCTCAATCGCGTCCTTCGGACCTCCTGGAGTGTAGCCACCCTTGAGAACATTGCCCAACCGCCTCCTTAGCCGCCCCTGGCGTGTCATAGTGTCGTCCGACAGTGGCTTCGGAGGTATGGTTGTACGGGAGAGCAAAATTGGTCGAGCGGTCCGCAGCTTTGTCAAATGATGACGTGGGTCGGAAGTTCACTTTGCGCTACCCGTCGGGGTCAAGACGGTGCGCTTAGACGCGCAATGCGCTTTGTCCGGGAGAGGGTCATCCTCTTTGGCGCAGGAAATTGTCATTGTCCATGTCGCACTGCATCAGTCGTCGTGGAGCCATGACTGTTGACTGCGGGAACTTTGGAGTTCGTGGACGAGACGGCGGTCCCCGCGGGGAGAGGAGTGCGCAACCAGTCTTGATTTTGATCGAGGGAGTGGGAGAAGGACAGCTGGCAGGGTGGACGTGGGGAGTTGAATCTTGTGGCGCCTTTGAGGCATGGACGGCTGCCTGCTGGGAGGCTGTGAGGCCGGAGTTAGGGGCGTTAAGCAGGGCAAGTTCGCCACGCCGATGGCACCTCCAACCGAAGCGATCACCAATCCCTGCTAGTGCGAAACAGCCAACATAATCATGACGGTGTAATTTACTTACAGTGGCTGACAGGCGTGTGGCTGTGCAAAGCCTTCCCCCTGCGGACGCTCGGAATATATAAAATCCGACTCCGAAATGAGAGCGAATTTGAGGTTCCGAAGACCCCGCGCTCGTTGGTTGACTCAGCAACACAAGTCGCCATAAGTAACGCTCCGGACCTCCTAACCTTCCCCTCTCTACGGCTCGCCTTCTTCTCCCCACCGTCGATTCTCCCTATCTCGCCTCAATCTTCACACGTGGCCCTCTGCCAAGCCGGCCAACGTACGCAGAGCGACTGCACCGAATTTGTCGTTGCCCCCCACGCCCAGCTCAACCGTTCCAGTATTTCGCCTCCGTCCACGGCTCGCCATGGCAGCGTATATCAACCTTAGCTTGCAGGGTACGTTGCCATTATAATACAGTCATAAACGGCCTGTGTTTCTCACGAAATACCAGGAACCGTCTATTTTGCTGCACATCGTTCTGCCGAAGATGGCGCCATGCTGCAATTGTATTCAAGCAGGCTTATGGGCGTAGCAAGAGGTGCGTAGTACCATCATCGCCCGGCATGGACGGCGAAAAGCGCTCATGGATATAGAATCTACCTTTGATGTTTTGTACTCGCAGGTTGCCCGAGATTGGCATCAGCAGGACGACCTCGTTACACCCTTTAACGACCGCCGATGGACTCACGTTAGAGCAGTCTGGACCTTTGACCTTGATCGCGATATTCTGCGATTAGACCAAAGAGATCGCAACCTTTGGGTTCCTCTCAACCTTGTTCGCCAGCGTTCTATAACCATTTCCGATTTCGAGCCTTACGAATCACCGCCGACACTCGCTAAACACGCCTTACAATCCGTCTACTCAGCGCCGTGCTGGAAAATGAGACGCAAGGATATTAACCTGCAGCGCCTACAGCGGCGCAAGGCTTTCGTCTCTAGGATACTCGCCGACTTTGCGTTCCAGTGGAGGCACGTCCTCTGTGGTCGTTACAACAACTCTACGTTTCGAAGGCTTGCCAATGCTATCGTCAGGATTGTTACTCTAGACTTTACCGTTAAAGAAGCAACGCTCTCACGCCAGGGTACTGGCGGCTTCCTGGTCTGGATAGACAACCTCCCAGAGTGGGGCTTTGCAAGTGGACACATTGTCAGGGTCGGTGGGACGTCCATCGTCATATGCCAGCATGCTCCGCACGCGGTCACGCTGGTCCGAAAGGATTTCGCGAAGCAGATCCTGTCTACTCCTGGTTCGGCAGAAAAAAGTCTCACTTACCTCATACTCTCGGTGCGGGAGCTTATTCTATATCGGATAAACAGCGAGCTCGAAAGATACACGGAACCCAAGCGTCTATTTAATGGGATGCATCCTCCTTCTGACGAAGCTATCGAGCTCCTTCTCCAAGCCACGCAAACCAGCGCCCCTACGGCTCCTCTTCGCAAGCTCCCCGTTGAGCTACAGGATGCTATCCTTGGCAAGGTATCAGCGGGACCAATTGAGAGCGCCAGGGTTGGCTGCTTACTTGACGCTGGGTCAGTTTTTACATGGAGGTGCGGCAACCGAAACATTGAAAGAGAAGAGGGCTGTCGGTCTAGAACGCCTTGGACTCCTGTGGAGTCGCATATTTGTTTCGATGGCTACCCTAGTGGTATAGCATACAAGTAAACGTGTTCGAAACGCCCATTGTAAGATATCAATCTAATCTATTAATCTATCGCACAGTAGGAAGCTTGACGATTGCATTGACTATCGATGGATCGTGAGTCGTACTCCCTAAATATCCCTTACAAAACCGATAGAAAACCCGAAAGATCTCCATCCAACGATCATCCGATATTGGCGGTACGATATCCGTCACTCCCATTGACGACCCACCTGCTAGTCTACACGAACGGCATGGGGTTATCCTTAATGTGTCGACCCCAGGCTACAACGTTGTTGGCATCGTTGATGAGGTGCATCCGTCCCCCAATCCTGCTGAAATTGGAGTTTTCGTACTTGTAAAAATGCACATCCAACCCAATCTGAACCATTCCGTAGCAATTCTTGGAATCATTCCCATTTCCTTCGAGATGATCGTGGAGATGATCTTCTGTGGATGCCCAAGCCTCTCCCGGCTTCTTGGATTCCACGAGCATGAACTCGTATTGGTATAGGGTTCCGCCAGGCCTTTGAGAAACCTTAAAGAGGCAGAAGTCGGGCTGGGTGTTGATAGACACCGTCTCCTGGACCACAGAATATCCTTCGCTCGAGGGGAAGATGAAGCGAAGGATGTCTCCTATAGGCCTTCGGTAGACGTGTTCGCCCGAGTCCGGTACCCTAACTAGAAGGTCGAGGGCGGCCTTGATGTTGATATCGTCGAGGTATGTTTGAGGCGGAGGAGGGTTAGGGTTGATGAGGACTGCCCTCCCCGTTCTGCTGTTGTTCCTGGAGGGCATTGTTCAGTGTGGTTGGCAATGCATGCGCCATGCACCGTACGTACCATTGTGGCCAACTCTTTGTCGTGTCGAGGGTCCAAGTATCCTGTCAGGTATTACCATCAGCGGCACGACATTGGGACCTACGAGACGGGAATAACGTACGCCTGGGCCATCTTGGAACCCGTTCGGGATTGCATAACTTGTCGTCCCTGCAACAGTATCGTGGTAATAGACTTGGCCAGCGGAATTTGCGTATTGGTTGATCCTCCCGCCTACCAAGGGTCCAAGGTAGGTAGTAGTCATGGTCTGGCTTTCACGCTTGGTGGTTGGTAAACTATATGACAAAAGGTTTGAATTGAATGATAGGAAATCCGCCTCGTGGTGATTTAGACGACCCTGATTTCTCGGGAATAAGTCTTGATTATATAGCAGTGGCCAATACGGCACAGTAAAATCTAGGCAAGGCGGCAAGCGAACGCTGACTGCTATAATGGGAACAGGCGCTAGGTGATACGTGATAGGTATAGTTAACCAACCGCGCGGTTCCGTTTGGGGATGCATCGCCGAATCATTGTTGTTCGACGAGGCTGATGTGAAACCGACGCGCCAGCTTAAGCGCCGATAAATAAATTCATTCCTCCCTTATATCGGCAAGTTCATCATTATGAACAACGCAGTTTCTAAGCCGCAGACCCGCCACTCTTGTGTGAAACTACCCGAGGCTTTACTACTGGACAATGTTGCGAACACGGGTATATAAACCTAGCCTTTAGTGCGGTATAGCAGTGTCAATGATCGGCTACTAAGACACAGCGCATGACTGCCGCAATACCAACCATCAAAACTAGAAGGGTCTACCTCCAATAATCAGGACTTAATAACGTCGGTGGCCGGGCGCAGACAAGACAACCTCAAACTCAGGAAAACATCTCGGTTTAAAAACAGGACAATGGCGCATCAGGTCTCAGAGTTTGACGCGCCTTTTGCAGGTGCTGGTGAGCAGCCAGCATCGCACACGGATGTAGGTGCATACATACACTTAAGCAGACTGTTATACATAGCCTCTTCTTGTTGCTTTGATGTTATGGTAGAGTATTCTGGCGAGTGTGGTGTTGAGGTAGCTGAGTCCGTAGTCTGTTCATCTGCGTGGCTGTTGCCTTCCCAGGTTGAACGCCGCCTTTCCACAGTTGGTCCTTTCTTATAATAGCGTGCTTAAGTCTCCTCGTTTGTTATTTCTACACAGCAGTCTGTCTGCCATATTGCCGTTGACGCTCTCTCTCCTTGTGTGTCTCAAGGTTGTGTACTCAGCACATATCTCCGCGGTTGGCTGTAATAACCGCCACGCTGAAGCGCACGCTCAGGGACAAGATTGGGAAATAGAACGGAGAAGAAGGCTATGGCTATGACGGTAAGAAGTGCAGGAGGCAGGTAGACAGAAGCAGCGGATGCAGGAAGATGAAGAAAAGAGCAGCCGCGCCAGGCGAACCGAGATACGGCAGGAGCACAAGTAGCGGGGTATTCTAGGCATCCACCAACGCACGTAGGAGTCGCACTCAAGATGCAGCAACCTGCAGGCACTTGACGCATGCAATGTCCTAGCTAACCACACAGGCGCTCTGGTGTTATCAGCGTTGCTGTAGCCAATGCGCATAGGAGTATAAGATAGCTAACTTTGCTCATCTAACGTTTGTTCCTGGACACGCATCTCAACGCAAGCAGAATGTGTAACTATTCTGACACCCCCTTCAAATTCGCTAGTTGCACGCAAGGACACACCTTCCAAGAGCGCAGATACGACTACTGCGAGAATGGCACTGCTGCAACCGGCCATTGCAACGATCTCAAACAGGCCAAAGGGAAAAACGGAGAACCCATTATGTTTGGCAGTACTACGAGGAAAGGAAAATGCCCGCTCTGCGCCTAAGCTCCTCTAGGTAGAGCTCCGTTCTTCCATTTCGTTATCGCCTCGCTAACCTGTGAACTCTAAGGAACAGGGCCAAGCCAAGAACCGACACCGCAATGGTCGTCTCGCGGACGGGTGGAGCAGAGACAATATTCATCACAGAAGTTAGAAGACTAGTTCTATTACAGAAGTTTATGGCTGGGCAGCGTTAGTAGATGACAATTATTGAGATTAACAATACACTTACCTTCAAGAACATCATCTGCACTTGCGAACCTGCCTTGCCAGCATCCTCTAATAACGTCGCCTATTGGTCCTAGACTTTGCGTCTTAGGAAACTCCGATTGTTTAAACAGCTTGGTGATTTCTACGTCTGAAAGCCCATGGAATGGAGGTTTGCCGGTCCAGATTTCGTACAGGGTGGAGCCAAGGGCAAACAAGTCTACCTGGGTTGATTTGTCGTCGTTTCCAGGCCACCTGTGGCTTGCAGTCACCACAATTAATGGCTCGGAGCCATCTATTGAGGAACCACCAAAGTCAAAGAGCTTCGCGTTTTGGCTGTCGTCTAAAGAAATGTTGTGACACGTAACATCCCCATGAATCACATTCATCGAATGAACGAAAGCAAGCGCACTAGTAATTTGTTGACTCCATTGAAGTCGGTGCTTGGCGTCAATCTTATCATGAATTTTGAGGTATTGGCGGAGATTACGTTCGCTCGTATATCCTAGCCGGATGCCGAGTTCGAAGGTGCCATAATACCGCAGAAGACCTTCATGTCCGCCGTGTTGCTGGAAGCGCTCGTAGATCTGTCTCTCAATATCCATAGCGGGCTCGTCTCCTTCGTGAGGAAATTTTATGACAGTCTTGAAAGTCTCGGAGGTCTCGTCTAGGTACGCCATGCCCGTAAGTCCGCCGCCGAGGCAGTCCTCCATCTTCAACCCGGTCGGGAGTCTGATTTCCGACATCTTTCAGTTGCGCGATAGATAAGGAGTATGATTCTAGAGGATTCGAGGGAGGGATATCATCGCGAAAACCGTGTTTGGGCAGCGGAGAATTGGCTCGAGGGAGGCAAGGTGGCCCGTGACACGCGAGGCGGGGCTGCGCAAAAGGGTGGACGGCAGCGAGTTTAAAGATAGGGCGGACGTGGCTAGGAGAACGTATAGACCTATTCGATGCCGGTTCGTCGCGTGAGGAGTCGCAGGTCGAACGCGCTTCCGGGTGCTCGGCGGCGGTGGCAGCAGCGGGCTCGAGTCGGCGCCCCTCACCTCCCGAGAGGTAAACGTACACCGTCGGTCGTACAATAGCGGGGCGCGAAGAGACTTCAGAAGACAGGAGGTCGCGGACGGCGGGAGGTTGGGGACGATGTCGCTGTTCTCGCAAAAACGGGTTGAAGCAGAGGCGAGAAACGCGCAGCAGGCAAGCCACACAGTGCACTGCCACAAAAGAGGGACGTGCGAACTTTTACCAAATCGCATGGTAACCCGTATGCATCGATCACTGCCTGCCTGAGTTTACCCAAACGACAGATTCAGAGGTTGTACATATAGCCGGTGTAATACATTTTTGCTAACGGGGCCCTCCATGACACTTCTATGTCCATCGCTGCCTTGACTTCACTCAATCGCGCCACTTTGCCCTTTGGCACTGATGAACTAGCTGCCTCTGCCTCTGCTTCCAGCGCAGTACTTGCGCTTCCGACCACGTTTCTCTTTGCCCTTTGGCATTGACGGAACAGCCTTGGCCTTCGGTCCAGCCTCGACTTCCCGACCAGCTTCGACCTCCTGTTCCGTCTCGACCTCTACACTAGCAGCGACCTCTGGTGCAGTAACCTTGCGCTTCCGACCATGTTTCCCTTTGTTAGCCTCTTTGGAGCATCCTTTTCAGCACGCTTCGCCCGTGCTGCCTCGAGATCCTCATAGCTAATCACCTTCCCGGTCCCCTTCAGCAATATGTCTGACTGAGTTGTCGTCGAGTCTAAGCTTCGTTGTTAATTGCAATTAAGAGATGGATGTGGTTCTGCTGAGAGCGCCCTTAGTAAAGGATAAGTGGGCGGCTTTAGCAAACTTCTGTAAGTGTCGCTGCAAACCCTTTGCTCGTCTCGTCAAGAGCATGAGCGTCCTTTTGCATGATTAGAGTTTGCAGCGACATGAGGCCCTCCGCTGATATTGGGTGTCTCGCGACAGGGTGCGTCTCGCGGCCTAGGGACGGACATTATCTCGCCTCTCGATTTCCCATTCTGCTGCTTTACCTATCCATAAAACGCCGCAGAAAATTTCGCCCGAGGCCTTCTTTGAGCGGGCCGCTAAGAACGTGGCCATGGAGAAGAAGAAAGACGTCGTCAATAGCAAACAAGTCCTAAAAGAGCTCCAGCCAAGGACAAAGAAAAATTACGCGCGAGCCTTGGCACTATGGGCTCAGTGAGCTCACTATAACATAACTGAACCGGCACGCTTTCACTAACTTGATCTTTTAACACCAGATATGAGACGTCGAATCCGGGAGCCAGTCCAAATAACATTGAGGCGTCCAAAGACTTCGTGATGACCGCGGCGCGCGGAATCGTGGGCGGATATGGTGACGAAAAGCCAGGCATGCTCGATAGACTAGCCAGGCTCTTCTGGACATCCGCTCCGCCGTCCGCCCCGCCACCGTCTCCGTCCCATCCAAAGCCGCCTCTAGTTTCGTCCATAAGCGTTATGTGCTTGATTAAAACCCGGCAATGGAGCCAATGCGGATGTCCCTATGGCGATGTGCCCGAAAAATGTCGAGAGGATGTACCCGATCCGTACAGTTGCCCACAAGTGCAGTGGGTCGAGGGGGAGAAAATAACTGGACATTGCGGTTGCTTAGTTGAAACTCCACCAAGTTCATCTGCGAGTGAGGGTTAATCCCATAGTCTATCTACATGTAAAACAAATTCCGACAGAAATCTTCGTACACCAATTCTACGGGTCCTATTTTCGCACGAATCAGTACTTCGGCCAGTTATTTTCATGGATTACACTCACCGACGCAACAGTGGCTAGAGCTCGGCGGATTTTCTCAATATCTGTTCGACGCGGGAAATTGATCTTGCTCTCGCGAAGCTCCGTCTTCCATACATCCACCGTGGTGTTCACAATTGCCCTTATTACGGGGTTGAGAAGTTGTTCTATGCCTGGAACCGAATCTTTGTCTTTGACTCTGACCTTGAAAGCCGCAACTTCTGGTTGGCGGTCATCCGTAGGCACACCATAGTCAAAGAGAATATCCACCTGTTTCCTGTCGAGTCTAGTAATTAAATGCTGTGTATTCGCCGTGTCGATGCCATACTGCCGACAAAATTGTGTGATCAATTCAGTGTCTGCCTCTTCAACAGAAGAACGGACGTTCGCGAGGTCGACTCGTCGAGTCCGGAGAAGGATTCGGACTGGGGGCTCCAAACATATATGTGAAGCCATGCCTTCCCTCATTCACATATATGCGTACCGGCAATGTGCAGCGTGCAGAGAGACGATCGGGGGATTCGAAGAAGCGGTGACAGCGTGGTTGGCGTTGTTGGGCACGGATAATTGCGAGGTGTGCGATGAGGCGGGAGAGTAATAACTGTGTGCGACGGCTCGACTGTGTGGGCGATTGCTTTGCGAGTGGGTGATGATTCTTGCAACGCCCTTCAGGCAAAGCGGCCAATGTTGGCATACCGGCTGACGCCAAGGCAAGATTAAAATTACGCTTACTCCGCGCTTGGGTCCGTGAAATCTAACGAGGACTTTTCACCCAGATCCTCCCGCCAAACCTTGGGAACCTCCGCTATATCCACCACGCCTCGACGTCGCCTCTTTCACCCTCCTCCTCCTCCGTCTCCCTTGCACCCCACTCTCGACAGCTGTGCCGCTGTCAATGCCCGTCGCCTTCCACGGGGCCAGCTCTCCCCTCTCCACCGACGACCGCCCGCGCTCCTGGCGCTCGATTCCGATCGCTTACGGAGCAGAGTCCGCCGACATGCGCAGAGTGCTTGCGCCGAGAGGGCCCCCCTTTTTGGGGGGTCCCCGGCCTGGACCTGTCTACACATATACCCACCCTGCCTGCTTCCCGCTCGTTGCGATCTCCCGCCTCAAACTGCACGCATCTGAGCCCTCCGCGATCCTCGATCTATCGGATCCGTGACAGTCGAACGGGGTAACCCGCTCGATTCACCCACGAGCTTGCGCGACCCATCCACTTGTGCGCCACGACCACTTCGCGTCGCCGACGTCGCCGTCTTCCGCTAATTCGGCGTTCGACCCCCCGCAGCCGGCTGCTTCACCCATACTCCACACGCGGGAAACAGGTTCGAGAGGTTCAGGCCAGGATTTCCAGCATGAGCCGTACCCATCCCAGCCATGAAAGGAACGCGCAAGTCACTTTCAAAGGCGACCCATCGAAGGGAATACCCGTGGTTACGCCGACAATCGGAAAGAACAAGCAGAGGCGGGCCTCCATGCAAGCTTCAAGGGCGAAGGCGTGAGTTGGCCGTCGTTTCTACTTCCCTTGCAGCTCCAGGGCCTTGTGCTAACTGTCTAATGCTCTCAGTCTATCCTTTTTCCTGACGCTCGTTCCGTACCCTCTCATTTGCCTAGCTAGCCTTGTAGGCGCGTGTGCGGTCAAGGACAATGCGTTTAGTGCTGGCTACCAGTCCATCGAAGAGCTACTCGATCAACCCAACCTTGACGAGGTCGACTACGTGCCGTTGGCATGGAAAGCGGATATGCTTAACCGCCCCATCTTCGAAGTCGCAAAGACCACTCTTCACAACTTGTGGCATCGATTATGGCTCGTCAGCGGTTCCCGTGGGGATCCGCGCTTCCACGCGACGCGTGTCGGCGCCGGAGGTAAACTTGATGGTAAGCAAGAAGCCCTACGTTTAGGATCATCCTACCACCTAAGCCCTTCGCTCTAAGGAGCCGCCGCTGACGTCTTCTTTCTCTGCGACAGGTTGTCTTACTCCCGCCGTGCGTAACTACGTCCTGTCCAATACCACCGGCGTATTTGAGGGTAGTTATCAGCCGAAGCGAGTCCGCGAAGATCTTACGAGATTGGCATTCGGGCCAAGGGCTGGACACAACGATAGCCTTTTTCGACGCCTGCGTAACATGTCGCTTAGCCGGGACGCAGGTGCTCCAACAGAGATAGGCCAAGAAGACTTGCAAAAATTCGAGCAGCGCAACGACGTCAAAGCTCTCCGCGCGTCCCTAGAAACAGCATCCCGGGCAGGAGATGATACAGCAAAGAAGACAATCAAATTGCAGCTCTAGAACCTTCTGGCGACGCTCTCGCAACTGCAGTTGCTCGAGAACAGGAAAGAATACTTCGAGCGCGTGGATCATCTGAGAGCGCAAGGATTGCCAACCACGGACCTTGCAAGCAAGTTCCTCCTAGGAAAGGCCTCGCCACAGCCTAGCGATTGCGCGGAAGCTTCTGTTGCCCGGTTTCTGCAAGAATGCACTGAGCAGGTGCACGGAGGCTCATCAACGGACCAACGCTCAAAGGTCTATATGCAGCTTATTGTCGATTACCTCGCCTGCCGACCATCACAACGTCCGTCTTCGGAGCCGGGCCCGCCGAAGATTGGGGCTGACCTGGCTGGGAGGCGGAACAGCATGGGCGATGCACGAAACATCGACGATAACTCAGACCATGCCCACCCTCCCACGGGAACGAAAGAGCTGCGCAATGACTCTCTCCCGCAGACGCCTACATGTCTGCTCGGATGTGGACCCTTTGCGGACAAGAGCACGCTTACGAGGCATTATCTGAGGAAGCATGTCCGTACGGGGACGTTTGACCGGCCCTTCCCTTGTCCCGAGTGCCGCAGCCAGGGAATTGGCCTTGTCTTCATCGACGGGGGCCCGTCGGCGTGGAGCAGCCATGTCCAAACCGTTCATGGCCATATCCACGCGCCCAACCTTCCCTCCTATCCACCTGCGGGTGATGGTGCGACGCGCTGTCCGCTGTGTGGGCGCATCTGTGGCAACTCGTCAGGCCTAACGAGACACACGATATCTACCCATGAACAAAAAGAGAAACGTTTCGAGCAGCCATTTTCATGCCCCGACTGCTATCACCAGGGCAGAGATGACGCCCAGATCGACGGAGCCGCCGCGTGGTATGAGCACATAGCTATGTGCCATGCTAAGCTTCGGTCCCCTGACGATTTCCACGCAAGAAAGCGAAAGAGGGACTCGGCAGAGGAGGGCGCCGCTGTCGCCGCAAATAGCGAGCCCCTCGCGATGCCCGCTTCGACAACCCCCAGCAGCCAAACTTTGGCGTCGTCGGGAGACACTGATCTCATGAACAGAATCGATCCGCGCTTGTTGACAGGATGACCTAGCGACAAGCGCCAACGGATTTCGCATGGGTGAAGGCGGAGGAGCTGTGATTTGGTAGCCATGGTTCGGGGCGATGCGGGAGCGATCTGTCTGCCTCCAAAGGACTTATCAGATCCGCGGTGCGATGGGCAGCTGTGATGTTGTTTCGGTCAAGTACGATAAAGAATAACTGTGAAGGTTCGACGTTGGCTATAGGTCTGCTCGGTACGATGGGTTGCTCCTGCGGCGATCCGTGGGTTCGCTTGTTGTGGATGGGCGCATAGGAGGTGGATTCATCTGTGCTGCATCTCCCCTAGCGATAGACAATCATACCTGTTCCTATTCGCTTCTTTTTAGGAGAAGACGGGAATAGTCGGGCATGTTCTGAAGTTGTAAACCTTGTTCCGCTGTGCACATCGCTGATTGGCCCGGCCATGTTAGCCCTTTTAAAACACAGCCTCCTGTGCGCACGGCCAAAAATTATACCCAACGCCCAAATCGCCGTTCTTCAAGCGCACGGCAAGCTTCCACGACTTCACCAATATCTTCAGACTATTCTACCTTTACCATGGACGAAATAGGAGGAACTGTTAGTTATTACCAGGTTTACTGTCCTCCCGGCGTAAAGCGATTCCTTGCGACGGGAAGCAGCGCATTTATTGGGGAGGTAGACGATTCAACCGTCTTGAAATATCCTCGTGCCCCAGGAGAAGATATGACCCGCCTGGAAGTAGAGGGCAAGCTTCTTGAGGTCGTTGGGCAACATGAGCGGATTATAGGGTTCAAGAGCTTCTCCAAGGCCGGCCTCTACCTGGAACGGGCCGTGAACGGAACCGTCGCCTACTACCTGCTGGAGTCTAACAAACCGGCCCCTTCGCTTAAGCTGCGCCTAGCTTGGTGCCGCGAGACTGCTGAGGCAGTCGCGTGGGTTCATGGCCGCCGCATAATTCACTGCGACATCCAGCCTACTAACCTCCTTCTCGATGAGGCCTTCCACATCAAGCTTTCCGATTTCCAGGGCAAGCAATTATCAGAGACCGGCGATGTGCTGCTAGACGGCTGGAGCGGCGAACCCTGCAGGTTCTACTGCCCCCGCGACGATCCTTGCGATGCGGACGTAAAAACGGATCTCTTCGCGCTAGGCTGCACTATCTACTTTATTATGATGGGGCATGCGGTGTTCCCTGACATTGTCGACGGCGAAGAGGGATGGCATAGGAAAGTAAGGGAGAGATTTGTGAGCAAGCAGTTTCCACAAGACGAACATGCTTGCAGCGCTATTACGTTGAAGTGCTGGCAGAAGGAATATGAAGCTGCTGAGGACGTGGTTCGGGATATCGAGGCGCTAGAAAGGGCGACGTGATTTTGAAGCAGGGTGACAAGCATGGTAGCTTGAAGGGATGAAAGAAACGACTGGGGCCAGGCGATGCTTAGGAGTGTGGACTGAGATATGAGCCAAGAGGCGCGGAATTTGGGCACTTCTATACGTTCTCCAGCTGGAGCAAGATCTCACTCCATGATCTGCTGCAAATCACGGGCTCTGGGGATTGTCCCGACACATGGGATGAAATTATAGCATTGTGAGCGAGGGGCATCCTCTTAGTTGTTATATCCGTCGCTCGAGCGCCGCGCCCACCCCTCCTCACCCGTCGCTCCGAGTGACTTGACATCTACCAGGAATTAACTGCCTAAGCAATCAGTTAAGCATCCGTCCACAGCTAACTCCAGTCGACTAGCAATCAAGGGCGAGCCCGAGCTTTCGCATCTGTGCAATCCAAGTATCCGTCTCTGTGTATGCCAATATTTCCATTTGTCCTTTCATGAGCCTTCTTGCGTCTCTAGTCGTCGAGACCTCGTCGTAGGTCGGCTGCGCATATGAAGACTGTGTGTCCCGGCGGACCCCGTCGAGCCGTACAATCGCCGTCGTCTAGTAAGGCTCGTCTCTGAGTCTTCTGGGTGTATCGGGTTTAGAGGGGCTTTAACAAGCCTGGAGCGAGGGAATCTGCGACGCTTTAACCTTAACAAGCTCTCATGAAAATAAGTTGCCTCTACCTCCGCCGTGTCCATCATAGGTCTCAGGGTTGGTGGCAAGCCCTGTTATTAACCGGCTGGATGACACCAGTTTCGGTCCGTCTGCGAGCCAGGTAGTCGTGGGTCGGATGGGGTTGCCGTATCCCGGGTTCCTGATGAGCCTCCCTAGGTAGACGACCGCATCGCCCAAGCGGAGGCAGTAGGTGATGTGGTTATGGTGCGGTCAGCGAGTCGATGAAAATTTTCATCGCGCTGAGTCCCCAACAGCCGACAGCTAGCGGCGGGCTGCAAGATCTATTACTACCCGCCAGAGAACGCGTCTCTGATGAATATTTCCAGCCACTGGCGCGCAGGTCTGCGGAGTGAGTGAGCTCGAGATGCGGAGGCGAAAGGCTTCGGAAGGATAGATTTTCCGCTCCGGAGACATCGTAGCCCAATTAGTGTCTCCCGTATTACCAACGAGCAGTGGTCAGGGGCGAAGTGCTGTCGTACTGTCTGGCTTCCCTGACTGCGCTAGACCCAGCTGCATGCAAAAGACAGGAGATTGCGCGCGTGGCTGTGTGCTGCCAAACATGGCGGGTTTGGAGGATCTCGGAAGCGGCCACAGGTGGTTCTATTCAAAGGCCGTCGACGAAGCGAAGGCCGTCGAGGCACAGGCCGCAATGGCCCCAGTGGTGTGGATGAGCGAAAGGCGGGGCACAAGATTGTCTTGAGGCTCGCGCTGGCCGCGACCTGTAGTGTTTGCAGGAATTAGAGGAATTGGACTTTGCCGTACTTTGGCGCAAATGGTCATTCAGCAATGCCTTTGGTGTTACTGTGCTGTCGTGAACTATCCCAACTTCGCCAGTTGCCAGGATAATTGTCCCGGCGCCCATGGACTTCTCGCCCAGCCCAGAAGTTCACACGGCGAGTCCCAAGCAGAAGTGGGGCGTTGTGCTTATCAGCCGGACGAACGGCAGCCAGCGTCACCATAATCCATCGCACGACCTCGAGGCAACTCCCAACCGCAGGCCACCCGCAGCGCCAGCTTGCGTCCCTCAGTGTTGCTCAGCAAGATCTTTCTACGTTCTAATTATTCTACTCAAATCTACACAAATCAATATGTGCGGTATTGCATGTAAAACGTATGCCGGTTGTCGCCGCAACCCTAAACACAACATAAGGACTGGCTATCTGCGCTGTCAAACAGCACAAGCCCGCCCGAACCAACAACTCTGTGTGCCTGCAAGTGGACAGCAAAGGGACTTGCCTTTGACCCTTGATGTTCAAGATACGAACGTTGCCGGAGACTGTCCTGTTTGCGAGGCAGAGACGCCACCCAATTCCTCAGATTAAGATTGGTCGGTCCCCCATTTGACCCCCATCAACTGGCAGCGCTTGCGAGCGTATTGGCATGCAGCAGCGTTTAGTTGTTCGAATTTGCTAACTCATAACTCAGCTCGAACTTATGGGAGAGATGTGGTTGCATACAAGTTGCCGTTCTTTCTTACTTTGAAGACTTCGTATGTTATCGTGCTGTCGTCGATGGTCGGGTGTGAGTTGCAGTGGATGTCCAGAATAATATACATCTTGGAAGATTCGTTGGAGGGGATTAAATGAGAGTAGAAATCATTTAGAGGTTCAGGGCCGTGCAGAGCGAAGAATTGTTCATTTATTGCCGCGTCCTCAAGCCAGTATTGATCGCTGAAACGAAGGACGACTCGCTTCGGGTCGTTGATGGATTCCATCGGCTGTGCTATCATCCACTTCCAGCAAAATGTGTGTAGCGTTGTTAGGCGCAATGTAGATCCGGTATCAGGCTGTGCAAAGGACGGTGGTAGGTTCGAGGACGGTGGTAGGTTCGAGGACGGTGTGGAGGGCTGGTCGACGGAGACGCTCTACACTGACGGCGGTGGCCGGCGTCGGTTTGCTGTAGGCTGATAGCTGCAGAAGTTAGTAAAATTGCTGCAAGAGATAACGACACTTCACCTTTGGAGGGTGGCCTACTGGATGAGAGATGTAGTTGTGAAATTGGTCCTCCGCAGTGGTCGCTACCGTGTTTCATCAGCTGGCGCACGTCCCCACCTGGCGCACAGTTTCTAGAAAATCTTACCTCTCTCTAACTTTATAACTATTAGAGCTATACTAATAAAAATTAAAATATAAGCTTTATATAGTATAAACTTTAATATTATAAAATAAAATTTTAAAAAAGCTTACTAATTCTAGTTTTATTAGTACTATAATTTTTAAGTACTTTATTAATACTATTATAGTACTAACCTACTTGCTTAGTTATATAACCTTAACTATCTTAGCGTCTTAGTATAGTAGATATCTATCTTATACCTTTATACCTTTATAGCTTAATATTATATAACTTATTATATATCTTAAATTCTTATTTTTTATTTATAACGTACTTTATAAGTAAACTAACTATATAAGCAAGCTAACTACCTTTTTCTTAGCAAGAAAATTAACAAAAATTAACTTGTTTTTCTTAAATAACTAAGCAAAACCTTAATGCTTTTCTATAAAAATTATAATATATATTCTTTATAGTATATTACACCTTATACTAAATTTACACTAAGATATATTACATAATTAAAAAGCTATACGTATTAAACTAACTTTTAAGAAAAAATCTAGTTTTCTTCTAGTTAGTACTATTATATCTTTATAATAATATATAAAACTTATAGTATATAATATTTATAACCTAATTAAGGTTTCTAGAAAACTTTTATAGAGCTAGCTCTTCTAGGTATAGCGTAATTAGAGGTATAACTTTAAAAAAAGTCTTTCTAGAGTTTTCTTCTCTAACTATAGATATATATAAATAATCTAGCTATATAAAGTTATATATAATAAGATTATATATACTATAAGCCTTCTATATATTTATAAGTAATAATTTTAAGATAGCTTTAGTATATTTCTTTCTTTCTTTACTATACTACTAAAAAGGCTTTACTTTTAAATAACTACTTAAAGCTTCTATATTATTAGTTAATAAGCTCTATATAGTTAGAGCCTACTATAATTTATATAATAATAAGTTTATATAGCTAGATTAACTATATATATATATAGTTAGAAGAGAAAACTCTAAAGAAGATATTTATCTAACTTCTATCTCTTATTACGCTATACCTAGAAGAGCTAGCTCTATAAAAGTTTTCTAGAAACCTTAATTAGGTTATAAATATTATATACTATAAGTTTTATATATTATTATAAAGATATAATAGTACTAACTAGAAGAAAACTAGATTTTTTCTTAAAAGTTAGTTTAATACGTATAGCTTTTTAATTACGTAATATATCTTAGTACAGCTTTACTATAAGGTGTAATATACTATAAGGAATATATACATAAATTTTTATAGAATAATATTAAGGTTTCGCTTAGTTATTTAAGAAAAACGGGTTAGTTTTCGTTAATTTTCGTTGCTAAGAAATCGTGGGGGGTTTAATAATATAGAAGGTTCGATAATAAAGTACGTTATATAGAGAGCTATAATTTTATTCTTCTTATAGTACTACTAGAATTTAATAGACCTATAGCTTTTATAGCTATCTAAAATTAGTAGATAATATACGTCTATAATATAACTCTTAGTATATATATTAAAGTACTTTAACTATATAATACTAACTTTATTTATTATCTAGCCGCTTTTAGAAATAGCTATAACCTAGTTATATAGTAGCTAGCTACTTTTATACTATGCTAAAAGGTAGTTCTTACCTATAATAATAAGAAATAGTAGAATCTATATATTATCTACTACTCTTACTATTATAATTATCGAAATCTACTTATAATTATCTAGTTAAATACTCTTTAGTTATAATTATTTCTTAGAGCTAGTAACTACTACCTAAGGCGATATTATTTCTATTATAAAGCTAGATTTATTAAAATTATACGTATCTTTATTAGTAATATTATACTTTATCTTTATATTATCTACTAGGTTAAACTACGCCTAAATAATTATAGAATCTTCTTACTTTACTCTCTAATAGTTATACTTGCGATTAAGCTACGTTTTAAGCTTAGAATAGCGCGTAATAAAGTTATTTAGCTAGTTTCTACCTATAACTTTTCTCTCTTACTTAGTAAGTAGCTTATTAGCTATATCTTAAATAGTAGCAAGCTAGAGAGTAAATTCTTACGCGTCTAGGTTAAGTATATACTTAACTATTACCTACTCTTTATTTTTTATAAGCTTTATTAAATTAGATATCTTTTTATATTATAGAGTAACTCTATAGTATTAATAGTAGACTTTCTTCTACTCTACGTTATAGAGAGCTATAGCGTACTATAAGCTTAGCTCTAGGTTCTATTAAATAGTCTAGAGTATAAGCTATATTTAGAATTTATTTAAAGTTAATTAGGCGTTTATAGAGAGCTTTATAATAGAAATAATAGTATTTAGTAAGAGCTTAGTATTTTTAAAGTATTTATTTATATAAAGCGTTTATTTATAAAGTATATTATATCTTCTAATATCTTATAAAGCTATAATTAATAGTAGGCTTAGTTTTAAAATACTTTAAAAGGTTATAATTATAGCTAAGTTTACTATAGAAAAAAAGCTTAAATATTAGAGTAAAATAAAGCTCTTAAGAATAATAAGTCTAATATATAAGATAAAGAAAATAAAGAGTAAAATAATTAGTATAAATATAGAATTTATTAATTTAGAGCTTAAGAGAAATAATAATATTATTACATAGTAAAGTATAAGTAGAGTAATTATAATTAGATTTATAGAATACTAGTAAAACTTTAGTTTCTAATTTAGATAAAAAAATTACCTAATTAGAAACTCTAACGTTCTACTAAAAAGTAATTAGATATAATTAGAATTAGGTATAATTAGATATAATTAATTAGCTAATTAGATAATAGAAATATATACTACTATATAGCTACGTCTAATTAGAGCTCTACGTACTCTCTTTAGCTATAAAATATTAAAAGTTTAGAAATAAACCTATATAGTATTAGTTTAGATATTAGTTATTATAATATTTTATATAGAAAATATATACTAAAATTATTTACTATTTTTTCTATTACTACCTTTTTATATAATACTACTTATATCTATAATATTTAATTTTTTACTATCTTTTTATAATTATTATAATTAATCTTTTTAGTATATAGTAGATAGATTTAAGAGTAAAAAATAGAAGAAAACGTATAGTTTTTATTCTAATTCTTAACTTATCTACTACTAATAGCGTATAGATAAAGCTACGTAATCTCTATCTAGAAAGTAGTAGATGCTTTTAGATATTACTAATTTCTCTATTCTTAACTCTCTCTTCTCTCTTCTTTAGAGGCTAAGCTCTTATACTATAGTTAAATAGACTATAGTAACTTCTACCTTATAACTCTAGAAGAATCTCTTCTTTTATAATCTCTTCTTTATATCTAGTATACTATTTATACTATAGTCTAATACTATAACTAATATCTAGCTATTTATCTCTACTAGTAACTTACTAATATTCTTTTAGTAAGACTTATTAAGTTAGTACTCTTTCTCTACTCTTCTCTTATTCTAGTAGAACTCTTAGTAAGACTTATCTACTTAGTTCTTACTCTTAGCGTTTCTATCTTCTTAGTAGAGTATATAGTACTAATTTCTATTAAATAATAATAAACTTACGCTAAATAACTTTACTATAGCTAAGATAAAAGCGAATACTTAACTATATAATATACTAACTCTATCTTCTATTCTAGATTCTACTTATTCTAATTTTCTATAAGAACCTATAATATCTAAATAGAATAAGACTCTAATTACTACTTTTTATAAGTATCTAAATAAGATTTAGCTTAAGACCTATAACGTCTATAACTATTACTAGTTTAAGCTAGGTATTTAGAGAGAAGAGTATAGAATCTACTAAGATAATTAAGTAAAGAACTTAGAGAAGTCTAGCTATATACCTTTATAGAGTTTAGAAAACTATTTTAATTCTAGACTTATATCTACTACTCTTTCTACTCTTATATATATTAAAAAGATACTTATTACTTATATTTATGTCTTTATAGAGATCTAGTAGTACTAAGATATCTAGTATAAGTATTAGAAATATATTTACTACTTCTTTATAAATATTAGTAAAGTATTTAGTAAGCTTCTACTTCTTTCTTAGAATCTTAATATTATTATTCTAAAGCTCTCTACTAGTAAGTAGAAGAATCTAGACGCTATTAACTAGTAATTTAAGAAAGACTATAAAGTCTATTAACTTATTATTCTTACCTAGCTTTAGTACCTAGTTAAGTACTACCTAGACTATTAAGATATTAAGATTAATAAAGATATACTCTAATCTTTTTCTATTAATAGTTTTATTAATAATAGTCTTTCTATAGTTAAGTATAGTAACGTAGATTCTAAAGATAGTAATAGTTCTTCTTTATTATCTCTACTTAAGCCTAATATATTAACTAATACTAATATTTAGAATACTAGTATACTACTTAGTAGTTTTATAAGAAATTTCTAACCTACTATATCTAGCTAGATACTAGAGAATAATAGTAGTTATTATAGAAGTTCTATATTTACTAATAATAGTAATAGTAATAAGAAGAACTTTTCTTTTAAGACTACTACTATTCTAGATATTATTCTAGATATAGAAGAGTTTAAAACTCTATAGTAGTAGATCTAAAAGACTACTAACTATATTTTTTTATTTATAGAGTCTATTTATTATATACTATTATTAGAGTTTAATACTAAGAAGCTTCTTTTAAGCCTAGTATTTTTTTTTTTTTCTAATAGAGCTACTAAGTTTATATACCTACGTATATAAGATATTAATTTTAATAACTACGTATACTACCTAATATACTATAAGAATAGTTAATTTATCTAATACCTATAGTTTTATTTTATAACCTTTAATACGCTTTTATAGTAATAAACTACTATAAAAGCTAGATTCTATATTTAGCGTAACTCTAATACTAACGCTATAACTACTAAGAATATATAAGTAGTCTTTAATAAGAAGAATAGTAGATAGTATCTAGTAAATTTAGTAGTCTAGTATATATCTACTATCTATAGAATATAAGTCTATTAGACTATATAAAAGAAGATACTTAAGGTAATAGTATATATTAACTTCTATCTATCTAATATATAGACTAATACCTATTTTATAGATATAATAACTATTCTATTTATTACTATTTATTATCTTTTTAGTAGCTAACTAATACTAGTATAATCTATTATAGTTTAGCCTATATTTTAAAGAGTAGTATAACGTAACTATAAGAAACTATATTAGAATAGTAGAAGAGTTTATTTATAATAATTCTTATATAATAGCTTTCTAGTTCTACTAATAGTTTATATTATTTAAGAAGTACTACCTTATTCTAAGGTTTAATATATCTAACTCTTAGAACTAGTATAAATAATAGAATTAAGGTAGTCTATATAGCTATAGTCTCTACTATTATAAAAGTACTTCTAACTCTAACGTTAAGTTAGAGAATAAGACTATTCTATTTAGTATAGCTTATCTAGTCTAATACTAGAGCTATTATATTTTTACTATATACTCTAAACCTAATTTATAGTAGTTATCTAAAAAGAGCTCTATTTTTTTTCTCTCTTTTTTAGATATACGCTTTAATTTCTAGAAACTATTATCTATCTTAATCTACTACTATCTATATTAATACTAGGCTAGATACTATCTCTAGAAAAATAGTAAGAATAGAAATAAGGTCTACTAATTTAACGTACTATAGCTTCTACTATAGACTTCTATAAGAGCTAGATTCGCAATCTCTACTACTATAAGCGTCTCGAAATACCTAGCTAGATAAGTTAGCTATAGGTAGTACTATCTCTATAAGCTATAAGAATAAAAGACGCTAGTAGAGTAGGTTAGGTTAAATTTAGCTATCTAAAGATAAGAAGTAGAAGAATACTTTAAGAGCTCTCTATATATATAGAGTACCTATACTAAGGTGCTAGATAGAGTTATATAACTTAGGTAAAGCTAAGTTAGACTATAGCGTTAAGTTAGACTATTATAACTTCTACTTTTAAGAAACCTAAGTCTAAGTTCTATCTTTAGTTTCTAGCTAAGTATAACTATACCTATCTAAACGTATACTTATAAGAACTAGTTCTTAGATAGTAGACTAATACTAATATCTAAGTCTATACTAGTACTACTAGTATTATTTAGTATATAGGTATTTAT